>NC_064818.1:83164448-83226606 GCF_023721935.1 Panthera uncia | reverse complement strand
CCACCACCATCACCACCAACATCACCACCATCATCATCACCATCATCATCATCATCACCACCACCATCATCATCACCACCACCACCATCACCATCATCATCACCACCATCACCATCATCATCACCACCATCACCACCACCACCATCACCATCATCATCACCACTATCAGCAGCAGCTGCAGCAGCAGCAGCACTATGTATAGAGCAGCCATTGTGCTAACTACTTTTCAGGCATCATCTCAGTTTTCCCGTCTGTAGAGTGAGGATGATAACCATGTCACCCTGTAGCACTGGGATTGAATGAAGTGATGTAGGCAAAGTAGGAGGATAAGGTTTACACACAGAATGTCAACAAATATCAGGTATTCATATTATTGCAGTTAATTCTTACGACAGATCTTAAGAGTCAAGTACTATTATAATTCCAATTTTACAGATGAAAAAAAAAAAGGAAAATGATGATGCTTGTCTGAAAATACACAGCATGTTTGGGTGAAAGCCCAAGTTCAAAGACAAGTCTGTTGAGGTCAAACTATTTGCCCAACAAACGCTCTGCCTCCTGTGTCATCCCTACAGTGTAGATCTGCCCTCCTCCTCTTTCTCTTCCTGTCCTTCCCCTTCCCCTTCTTCTCTTTTGTCTCCTCTTCCCCTCATCCATTCCTCCCCCTCCCCTCCCTCTCCCCTTCCTCCTCTTCCCCCTTTTCTTCTCCTTCTTCTTCCTCTTCCCCTTCTCCTTCTTCTTCTCTGTTGTCTTCCCCTCCTCCTTCTCCTCCTCTTCCTCCGTGTTCCTCCCCTTTTGAGGACAAGGACTATGAAGCTTGAAGAGGCTAATGAATATCCAGAAGACAGTTACCGTGAGCCATGGAGGGGTTCTAGTCTTGCCTGGGTCCTGAAGCGTTGCTCTCAGCCACTTTACATGGCACAGAGCGGTAGATACCAAACCACAGGACATTTACAAAACAACCTTGTTTTATGAATTCCTTTGACAACTCTTCTCAGAGAGAACAGCCATGCATTCAGAAGGCTTACAAAAATGTGTTAATTACATCTGGACAAATTCGAGAGGAAACGCTCAGAAGGGCACCATTCTGTGGCTGTAAGAAAGACGTCTAAAGACCACAACACCTGTCCCCTTTAGGAAGTGAGACCTGAGGCTCTCCTGCATTTAACGTGTCTCCTAGGAAATCGCAGGGAACAAACTCAACCACAGAATCTAAGTCAACAGTTTAGCCACTGCCTTCTGGGCACCCAGCACGTGCCTAGGGCTGGAGAAGAAGACACCAACAAGCCCTCATGCTGCATGCAGGGACGTGCCTGGCAGCCAGAGAGGCAGATCCCCAGGTGGCTCCGACGAAAGCATCGTGTGTCCGGGCCACCTGCTGCAGGAACCCCATACCTGCAAGTGCAGAGGAGAGAGCGGCTCAGTCACTCAGGGTAAGGTATGGCGTGCAGGCCAGGTGACCAGATGGAAACCAAGCCAGGCCTGTGAGCGGACAAGGGGCAGGAAGAGCAGGTGTCAAGATGAAGCCTCATGGCGAAGGCACAGAGGTGAGACAGCCATGAAGACAGGAGGCAGGTGGACCGATTGGCAGCCTGAGGAGCTGAGAAAGCACGTGGCTCTTCTGTGGTGAGGCCACCAAGAGGCTCGCAGGGGACACCTGCGTGGGCTGTGGGCAAACAGAGGCATGTCCTGGAGAAGCTGAGACCTCTCTGCACAAACCAACGTGAATGTTTTAGAAAAAAAGCCATGACCCAGGCGGTCTCCATCCCTGGGAGAGTGAGGTTGGTGCGGTGCTTCCTGGGTTGGGGGGCATGTCGGGACCCCACTTCACACACAGGGAGACCTCGGGCCCCCGATTTCCAGCCCGTTGCTTCTCGCGTTGACAAAACCTGGACCGTCCTGGAGGGTGTGGCACTTTCCTGCCCGGTGAGGATGGACCTGGTTATGGGTTTAATCGTGTCCCCCGCCCCATTCATACGTTGGAGTCCTAGCCCCAGAACCTCAGAATGGGGCCTTATTTGGAAATAGGGTCGTTGCAGAGGTAATTAGTTAGGATGAGGCCATTAAAGTGGGCCCTAATCAAATGACTGGTGTCCTTAAAAAAGGGGGCCATTTGGACATGAATGCACATGGGGGAATGCCATGGGACCACGAGGGCAGAGACCTGGTGGATGCCTCTACGGGCCAGGGGACACCAGGTATAGCTGGTGAGCCACCAAGCCAGGAGGGACTGGGGACAGAGTCTCTCGACCTCTGAAAGGCACCCATCGGTGATCCTGGCCGAGTGCTGCATGGTTGGGGGGGGTCTGCCATGAATGACCCAGGAGCCCAGGAGCCATGCGGCCTGCCCTGGCCACCGGGGGTGACACAGCAGGCCCTCAGGCACACCTGCTGACAGAATAAAAAAACCCAAAAACCTGTGCCTGCCTTCTGAGGGTGATTCTCTGAGAGTCACCTGGTGTCCCACACTCGAGTCTGATCGTAACTACCCCCAGTCGGCACAGACCCCGCAGGTGACGTCCAAACAAAACTGCCTCCACTCCAGACACCAGCAGACGGGGGTCTCCAGCCTGTCCCCACTTCTGTCTGACTTGGCTGTAAATCCGGGGGTTCTCATAACCTCCCTTCAGGTTTGATGACTTGCTAGAATGATTCACAGAGCTCGGTAGAGCACTGTACTTCAGGTTGTGGTTTTATCATAAAGGGCACAACCCAGGAACAGCCAAATGGTAGAGATGCATAGGGTGAGTTCTGGAAGGGTCCTGGGCCTCTGTCCCTGTGGATTTGGGGTGCACCTCCTTCCTGGGACACCGGCCCACCAGCCAGGAGGCTCCTCCAAACCCACTGGTGTTAGTATATAGGCAGGACGGATTGAATCACTGGCCATGTGACCGAACTCGACTTCCAGCCCCCTCCCTTCCTGAGGGTTCCAGCCCTCTTTTCACGTGCTGGTGTTTCCAGTGGGCCTGGCCCTCCCTTGAACCTGTCTGAGGGCACACCCCGAGTCACTGTGTCTCGTAACCTCAGGGGTGGCCAAAACGAGCTCCTTAACAAGGACACCCCAGTCACTCAGGAAATTCACAAAGAAAGCAAGGACAAAGACCAGACACAGTCTTTATTACCTGATGGAACCACCCCTGTCAGCTCATTGCCCGGCCAGCCGGCCCTCGGCAGAGTGTGGCACCAAGTGGTCACCGGTTGCAGACGATGGTGGTAAAGCAGAAACGCCATCCAAGCTGCCCTCCCCCTGGGAAGCGGACCCAAGGACAAGGAGGGAGAGAGAGGTGGTTTAAATGAAACCAAGGTCACTTGAGATGGGCCACCAGCACCTCGGAGAGCACCGCAGGCTGGCCGTCTCATGCAGGGACCCCAGTGGTGGCCGTGGCACGTGCAGACACAGTGCTGCCAGGACACTGCTCCCGCCGTGGCCGCCCCCCTGCCCATCGCCCACCTGGGAGAACGCAGGGTCGCCGCGGGGCGGGGCTGGTGGGTCCCTCCAGAGGCCACTGCCCTGGGCACTTCCTGCTGCACGTTTTATGACCATCTGGATGAAGATGTGGGAAGCCTCTTACCAAATTTATAGTCAAAACCAGGAGGCAGAGCTAATCTATGGAAGAATCCAGGCGCTGGACTATTTCACCAGGACTAAGCGAGCAGGATCCCATTTGCATCACAGAATGGAGGTGCTTTGAGGCGTGTCAAGATCGTCTTGTCCAAACCACCTGCTTTTACCAAAACAAGGTCCAGAGAACTTCCATAACTTGCCTAAGAGTTTGCAACAAGCCGTCCCCACGGAGGCTCAGAAGCACGTTGAATTCTGCACATCCACGTGTGGCTTCTTCTCCAGAACCAGGAGTCGGCCTTCACCTCCCTCCCGCTCCGGTGCTGCCGTCGGGGCAGCATTATGGTGAATGCCTTCTATTTGTGCACAGCCTCTCGCGTGATAGTGTTAGAAGGGGGGGGGGGGGGGGAGGGGGGCGGGTGCTCGTGGGGTTCACAGGTTATCTCACGAATCCTCACAGCTCGGTGAGGTGAGCACTGTCATCGCCCCACATGAGGACCCTGAGGTGTGCGGACCTCAGTCCGTCGGTGCAATCCGAGGTTTGGCCTTTGATGCGTCCAGCCCCTCGTGAGCTTCCCCGTGGGGTGGCAGGATGATGGCACACTGGCGAATGGACACTGGGGTCAACAGCGGGTGCCTCAGACGTGCTGAGCACCATGCCCCCCAGCGCGCACCTGCTACGGAGATGGTGCCGTCTCTGGGCCTCTTCCCCTCCTCTCCTGGAGAGAGGCGCGTCTGCGAGTCCGAGGTGGCCTCTGGGCACACAGCAGATGTGCAAAGTCCCGCGGCCTGAGCTCCCTCAGCCTCAGATGAGCTCATTAAAGGTTGTCATCCACAAAAAGGAAACAGTGACCAGACGTGCCGCGTCTAGAATCTGGTTGCACGGAGCATGCGTCTGGTGAGTTTTACCAAATAGCCTGCTGCCCTGTGCACACGGGCGAGGTCGGCAAACCCTGTCGCTACAGACTCAGCGGCCGGGTGGACGCCACGTGTGCTCACGTACGCAGGCCATTAGCGGTTCAGCTGGACAAGCTCAGTAGCAGTCAGAGGGCAGTGGGAGCCGGGAGCCAGGGAGCTGCCCCGCAGAGTGAAGGGACCCCAGCACCGCGGCCCAGACTTGGGGACCCCTGCTCTGGGGGAAAGGCTGGGCAGGACCAGGCCCTTCTCAACCTATGCACTTGACCTGGAAGATTTCCCAAAGCAGGGTGTCGACCTGGCGAGGGGTCTGCCATGCAGCAAAACTCTTTCCGGATGAGAGGCCTTTCCCACCCACCCGGCCAGCACGACCCGTGGGCACCAGTTACCGTGTCCTTGGGGTTTCTGCCTCTCGTCCCTGGTGATTTGGCCTGAAGCTAGTTGTATCCCAAGTACTAGAATTTGCTTTTTGGTAAAGGTACAACACTCATTCAGCCATGAGACTACTAAAAATATATTTAGCAAGTTTGCATTACTTTTGACCAATTCTAATTGAACCGATAGCTTCACAATATGGAAGGCACCCAGCACCTCTGAACAAAGTATTGTGTTGAATGAGCAGTAAAATGTGATCATTGCTGGGCTTACAACGTTCCTATTAATCTTATTTCAAGTTACAATACATGTCTTGTTTCCACACTTCTATTTTTAACTAATGAAAATTTATTACAAAGAACTCCTAATTATACCCTTTGGATTATGATACAATTGCAATCCACTGGTAATTTTCTTTTTCTTGAAATTCCACATAATCACATAAGCAGCAAAGAATGTAAGTTCTCCTGAAATCGTTGGTCTATAAATAAGATTCCCTAATGGGCTGAGCCAATGTTTTTTCTTTTCTTTCCCTTCGCACATTTTGTATTAGGTTGGATTAAGCCGTAGCGCAACCCTGGTGAGTGTTAGACATAGAACGTTGTATATTCTCGGCACATCCTGAAGCCGGTAACTAACGGATTTCCGCGGTATCTTGGATAGACAGTGATGGAAAAAGCAGGTGTCAGGAGGCAGGGACCACCTTGGTCCCGGCCACTCAGTGATGGCATGACCTTCAGTGGGCCTGCCCCCTTCCTCCCCAAATGCGTGGATGGTGGAGATTTGCCGGACAAGCCCTCGCAGGCGTCTGTCCTGTGCGATGCGGGGCATTTAGCAGCGCGTCCGGCCTCTACATCTCCAGGTGCCAGCAGCGCCTCCCCGGCGGTGATAACCACCAATGTCTCCAGGCACCGCTGGGTGTCCCCCAGGAGCGCAGTCCCCCTGGGGGGGGGGCACCGTGCCACACCTGTGTCAGGAAGCCCCTCCCTGTATCTGGCGTAAGTGACTCTCGCTGACTAACTCCCAGGGTAAGGCTGGGTTTGCGAAGAAGCAGGGACGTGCCGTGCTCTTGAGGGGCACATCCTCTGCTCTGACGTCTCCACGTAGGTGCTGGCGGGCCCGCAGGAGGTGCTGAGTCCGGGCGCTTCCCAGGTGACTTCTCTTTACAGTTGCTGGTCTAACCTGACCAAAGCGCATCAGAAGTGAAGGTTCTCTGAACCAGGGGGTCTCGGGACACAATGGATTTGCACCCGTCCTTGCGGGAGTCACTGGCCGTGGGACCTGACTGTGGGGAAGCGTGGGGCAGGGTGGGCCAGAAGGAGGCCCAGCAGAGGGTTCCGTGGGGTCAGAGCGCGTGGCTCGCCAGGCCGGGGCAGGGGGAGAACATGCCTCAGGGCAGAGCCCAGGCTGTGAGGCAGGGCAGGCGCGGCGGCTGGACGGGCTTCCTCCCGTGCGGGCCAGGTCCGGGGTGAGAGGGGCATCGCGAGAGAGCCATGTCTGCGGTTCCCTGAACATCTTGCAGCAACGAATGCCCAGGTGTTTGGGAAGCAGGTTCCCAAATGCTGCTGGAATGAGTTGTGGACCCGAGAGCACCATCGAGCGGCCGGGTATGTAACAGAAGGCAGGTGCCAGGTTGGTGCTTCGCGAGAGTGGGCTCTTTCCTTCCTGTCGGCCGCCAGCCTGGTAAAGGTGGCTTGTTGGATCCCCTGGTGCCCGCCGGGCCCTGGCTTGTGCCCGCTCCCGACGCTGCCCGCTGCGTCTGGGTGGTGGCTGTGGGCCGGGGGGAACCGGAGGGAGGGAACAGCTCCAGGGCTTGCGGGTCCCACTCTGCACCGATCCCTGCGCAGACTGCCTGGGGTGGGGGTCGAGTTCCCCCTGTTGTCACTGAAATCTCCCTGTCGGGCTAGACCCCGGGACGGCGTTTTCTGTACCCAGAGTGTCGATGGATTGGTCTCCGGTAATTGTCTTCCTGCATTTGTCCAAAAGGAAGGTCTTCCCTGAAACGAAACAAACCCAAACAACAGGAACAGAGCCGGGTGTGGGCTCCCGTGGTTTGTCAGATGGAAAGGCTTCTTCACCTCCTCTGACGGCCGGGTCTAGGCAGTGAAACGGTGACTCTGGGCTTCCTCCCACCTCGTGGGCCCTCGCACGCACCCACCGCTGCCTTCGCTCCCTGCCGGCGCCCCTGGGGTCAGGGTCTCAGCCTCAGCTCTGCCCCAAACGCAACAAAGCAGTCTTCGCCCCAGAGCAAAAATCGCCACCTTTGCTGGGCTGCCTGCACCAGGCTCTGAAAGGTTCTCAGAGCGTCTGCTTCTTAAAGAGTTTCCTGGGGGACTTTTAGGGGTTGCAGGTGGGTCTCCAAGGGCACGGCTAACTGTCTGTGTCTCGTGCCCTAAAGGACAGAAGGCCACGCGAGTCCCGGGCCAGAGGAGGCAGAAGGAGCGGACAAGGACACCAAGACTCCGCCTCCCCAGATCCTGCTGCCGCTGGAGGAGAGGGTGACCCACTTCCGAGATATGCTCCTGGAGCGAGGGGTAAGGAACCGCTTCGGAGACGTGCTCCTGGAGCGAGGGGGCGGGTCCCGAATGCAGATCACGGCTCCCCTCGGAAGCCAGTCGCCGAGCGATCACACCCGCAGCCCGAGGGTCGCTTTTCCTCCCGCACTGAGTGCAACGAATCGGGCTGAGTGAAGTTCAGGTGCGAAAAGACTTGAGGCCGAAGCGACATGAAAAGGGGCCCCTGCTTCTGGTCTTGAGGGCTGTGGTTGTCGCCCGGCCCCCTCCCCCCACCGCTCATGCCGGCCCCGGAGAGGCGGATGGGGGACGGGCACTGGCGTTGTGTACAGACAGCACCTGTGTTGATAAGCTTCCTGCTGGAGCCCGGCCAGGTCTCGGGTCCGTGCCCCCCAGAGGGGCGTCCCCTGTTCTAACTTGGACAAGCCGGGACTGTCACACCTGTGGATCCGTTCAACTATTTTTAGTAAAATGAGGATGTCTTCATTATAGTTGGCTTGTGAACCTTGTTTTGAATTTAAGAGAGAAACATTTTAGAACCAGATCTCCTTCCAATGACTTTTATTTCCAGCTTTGGCTCTTGGGTATAAAATGAGTCAGCTCTAATAGCCCAGTTGGACTTCTTCACAAAATGAGGCTGAACGCGGTACCAGGGGCCCTGTGCGGTGGTGACGATCACGGACACTCTGGTGGCCTTGGGAGGCCTGGCAGAGGGAGCAGATTCCCTCCCTGGTCGATAGCTGTCCCCAGGCCGCCTCCTGGGCCGGCCCCTCCCAACAGCAGGTGCCACGGGCCCTGAGGCCGGGTGTCGGGAGACCCCACCTCCCCCGGAGCGGGAGGTCGAGCAGGGCTCCCCAGAGTGAGGCTGGCAGGAGGCCCTGGCGATGCAGGGCAACTGGGGCGTGTCAGCTTTAAGTGTTACAGGTAGGACAGAGGTGGCCCACAGCGGGGGCCTCTCTTCCTTCGCGCCATGGGTTTTAACGTCTGCATCACTTCATCGGTCTTGTCATTCACTTACAAATGAAATACATCCCTTGGCCGTGAGGGCCTGGAGGGAGAAGTCGCCTCATGAAGTCAAAACCGCGGTGGGGTGTGTGAAGCCCAAACTGGCACAGATGCGAGGGGACACGGCCGTGCCGGGAGGGGGGCCGGGGGCACAGGCCCGTGGGGGCCGGCCTGTGTGCGCTGATGACGACGGGTTACTTGAACAGACGCGATGTTCGAACCTGCATGTGTTGGGCTGAAATTTTATCTTCAAAAGGAGGTCAGTTCCTGCCTCCCCCCGCAAACAATTTTTTCAAGACGTTGAAACCCTTTAGGGAACAAATCCTGCCGTGTGCAATGGCCCCGGGGAGCAGTGGGCCCCCTGCTCCCGCCCGGGTGGCTGAGTATCTCCAACGGGACAGGGAGGGACACACTGAGCCGGGACGGCCCTCACTGGGGCCTCGCTCTGCTCTCGGCCTCGTCCTGCACTCTGCTCAGCTGGGCCCGCTGGGGACGCGGGCCTGCGGGCTGCTTCCCCTTCCTCCCGGGGGGTCCCGGATGCTGCCAACAGCGTGTTTATGCCGTCACCGCCATCCCTGGGGCTGCTCAGGTTGTGACGGTCCGGCTGGCCTCATGGCCCAATGTCACCACCGACCACCACCCTGTCCTGTCTCTCCCATGCCCTGCCCGCCTTCCACTCTCGCCTCAGGTCCCCTGCCCTGCCACCCGTCCCCTGGCTAACACAGGATGCCACGTGACTCCTGTGTCCCTTCCACATTGTCCAAGCTGCCGTGAGAGGCCTCAGCTCCTGCAGGGTCGGGAATGCCTGATGCTCCCTTGGGTCCCCAGGGCCTGGTGTGCAGCAGGCGCTCAACGACCTCCCGAGATTCCCTCAGTGTCCACGTGGACGCCATCGGGGACTGGGCCGTGGTGTCGCCGCACGTGCCCCCTGACCCGCTGGTCCTGGAGCCCGCCCGCCGAGCCCGTGACGAAGGGGCTTGTCTCCGAAGCACCTATCATTCCCCGTTCTGTTCTCTCCACTCGCGTGGCCACCAGGCGTCTGCGGGACAGGTCTCGGCATCACTCGGGAGAAGTGATAAAACATACTCCTCCCCCGACAGAATCGCCAGGATGGGCTGCTTCTGCTCTGGAGAAGCCATAGGCGTGGACACTCCTGAGGCTTGTCTCTAGTCTCATTAGGCGTTGATCAACACACGGGTGGCGGTCTGCCCTTGTCACGCACAGAAATATGTGTAATTCTTAGTGTCTGGATCGACCTGGCCAGTCTGTTCCAGTTGACCCAGCCAGCAGGAGACGTGACCCCTCTTCCCTGAGACGTGATGGCATTAGGAGCCTTGGAGAAATGGAGGCAGGAACGTATTTGATCTCGTCTGCACGTCCCCCTCTTTGTTTGGGAAGCCAACCAGCCCGGCCTCACCAGCACAGCCTCAGACCGACCCCCGGGGAGAGCCCAGGGCTGCCTGAGACACCTACCTGTGTTTGCTAAGCCCGCCGGCAAGCCAGGGCTGTGCGGTTTCTTGAATTTATCCCAATGGCTGTGATCGAGCAGCTTTACTAATGAGATTTTCACTACGCTCTTGCCTCACCGAGGTGGGTGATTCCTTTCGGCCTTTGATTCGTAGATTCTTCTGCGTGAGCACCTTGTGTAGGTCGTGTAGATGCGAATCAGCAAAACGACACAGAAATGCCAAGTACCCACCCGGAGTTCTGAGTTTTCCCTGGAAAGAAGAGACCTGGGCGAAGCCTGAACCCCTGTCTTAGGAGGATTTTGCAAGAATCCCACACGCAGCTCATGAATAGAAAAGATTAACCTGAATTTACTGCTGATGTCATAAAGCAATGCCACCATTTATGGCTTTTTGACTTTATAAAATATGCCAGCATATTTTATAAGTTACTCAGTGCTCAAGAGAATTTGATAGCTAAGCCCATAAGATTTCCTGTTGCTTGAAAATGAGGCACAGAAAGGTCACTCTTTTCATGGACTGAGTGATTAATAATGTTTTTTATTGCATTTGTACAATCCTTCAGTCCAGAAATTCATGTACGTACGGAACGATGGAGCTAGGTCCTGTGGGTTTCTCGTAGTTTAACAAGGGCATGTTTGGGGTTTTTCCGTGGGGATCACGGATTGGGGAAGGGCCTGTGGCTTTGCGTGTTTGTAATATGTATCTGACGGCTCACGGAAGGTTTTATTTTTGTTTTGCTTTACTGTATAAACCACAGTAGAGCCTTAAAAAAAAAAACAAAAAAACTTCAGCCTGTGAAGGGGCAGGTCTCGTCGAACAGCAGATTATTAATGTGATCCCTCCTATTCAGGCAAATGTATTAGAAACATTTTATTGAGAACATCTTCTTCCTGCAAAGTATCCCTTAGAAGTGGGTACGGCTGGGGCACCTAGCCATTAGGACGCTGGGGTTAAGTATCCGACTTCGGCTCGGGTCATGATCTCACAGCTGGTGAGTTCGAGCCCTGCATCGGGCTCTGTGTCAACAGCTGGGAGCCTGGAGCCTGCTTCAGGTGAATTTGATGAATAAACATTAAAAAAAAAAAAGAAGTACGGCTTTCCAAGGGCCTTTGGAGAGTCCCAGATCCTACCTTAGGGACTCCACGGCCCAGACCTGCTGTGCTCTCTGGGGTCCCTGTGTGGGTGACCCTCGGCCAGCTTCCCAGCGGTGAGTGGCCTCGGGGAGACTGGCTGGCATGGTGGCTGACTGTGCAGCTGAGCTCCGTGGAGTTGGGATCCGAGTCACAGACCACACATTCACACCCACCGGCCATACCGGTCTCTCTCTGCACTGGGTTGGCCGTCCACCATGATGCTGTCGTACAAGGTTGCCGTAAAGTAACAGTACTGGGTGCCTTCTGCCTAACAGGGCGGCGGGGGAGGCCTTCTCCCGGCAGCAGGAAGCGCCACCTCGCTTCCCTCCCCGTGAGCCGTGTCTGGCGCCCCTGCTCTCAGACACGCACATGGCGTTGCCTCCGGACGCGCGCGGGAGGGCTCCGTCATCCTCATGACCAGCGGCCGACGTAGGCGAGACGGCCCTGGAGGCGACGCGTCTCAGGTACCTGTGTGAGTCCCAGCCTGGACACCTGCGGTGTCTGCTCCTCGTGGACCTATGGCAAGTCCGCGGACCCCGCAGGGCACACGTCACACCGGTAATAACACACAGTCCTGCTGCACAGTGACGTGTGCATGGAAAGAAAATTTGCAAAAAAGAATATCTAATAATTCACCCCAAGTCCTGTCTGTCCTAAGAGATCATTATTTTCATTCAGATACATTTCTTCCCAGTCTTTTGTTTCTAAAACTAGATTTAAAAATATCAATAATAAGTATTTTTGTCTTAGAACATAACCAGGATTGAACTGTAGTTGAACATGGTTCAACCAAACATTCTAATGTAGTTGATGTTATGAGGTTTAACCTACTTATAAATTTGTGTACTGTTTTTCCTTTTTAAGCATTAAAATTAAAAAATTTTAACGTTTATGCATTTTTGAGAGACAGAGAGAGACAGAGCATGAGCAGGGAAGGGGCAGAGAGAGAGGGAGACACAGAATCCGAAGCAGGATCCAGGCTCTGAGCGGTCAGCACAGAGCCCGACGTGGGGCTCGAACTCACGAAACGTGAGATCATGACCTGAGCCGAAGTCGGACACTCAACCGACTGAGCCACCCAGGTGCCCCAAGCATTAAAAAATTTTTAAATGTTTATTTATTTTTGACATAGAGAGAGAGACAGAGAGAGACAGAGCATGAACGGGGAGGGGCAGAGAGACAGAGGGAGACACAGAATCCGAAGCAGTTTCCAGGCCCTGAGCTGTCAGCACAGAGCCCGACGTGGGGCTCGAACTCACGGACCGTGTGTGCGATCATGACCTGAGCCGAAGTCAGATGCTTAACCAACTGAGCCACCCAGGCACCCCTTTCCAGCATTTTTAAAAAGCATTCATATAATCCTTTGGAAAACACTTGGATGAGGTCATAATATTCAATTCGTTGTCAATTCAGAAATCCTGCATTTTCATTCATTTCTTATATTCTCCAAATTTGCTGTTTCAAATAATACTCTGATGATCATATGGACGTGTGTACTTTGTGTGCGGAATTGTTTCCTACGGGCTACAAACATGTGGTCGATAAACTGAATTGCTCTGGGAAGAGTAGTTCGGTGGCCACGTCTGAGAGTTCCTGACACGGCGTTTCCCAGCAGCCCCAGCAGCACTGAATAGTAAGAAACGTAAATACCATTTTTTGAATACTAAAGCTCTTTGCCTGGGGTTTATGTCTTGCCTCGCTCCTGTGCTGTGGTTCCTCTTTCCTGGACTGATGGCCGTGGCCTTTGGCAATCCGGATCTTCGGATACCGTGTGGTTAGCGATGAGACCCTGTTCTAATCATGAAGATGCCCTTGGGGAGGGAGGCGGACCACCCCTCTCACTGCCGGAGCAGGATTCCGCCCGTCGCTAAGGTGAAAACAACCCGCAAACGTAAATCACATCGGCGGAGGATGTTGTGCAACGATGGCACAAAATTCTGTTTATCTGTCAAAACAGAAGAAAGAAGCTGCAGTTGCTAAAGCCCCATGAGCACTGGGAGGTGAGGGCGGGAGTCGAAGTGCCCAGAGTTCAGGGGAAGCGGGCAGACCCCTTGCTCACCTCTGGACCCACCTGTAGCTCATCTGGCTCACCTGGGCTCGTGTGGACCGCTCCCATGTCTAGGTTTGGAGATTGGACATGTCCGTGGATGGTTTTCAACCAGGAGGTAACCCCCACGTCTCCATCCTACGCGGGACAGATCTCAGGCAGCCGTGGGCCTGTTCCACGGGAGTCTTCCGAGGTTGCCGGTGGCCCGCCGTGGTCACCTGCTCATTTGTGCAGCGTCCTTGGCTTTTCTCCTCCCAGCATGCCTGCGGCTGCCCCCCCAAACGCACCGCCTGCACCCAGGCCTCATCCCGGCGGCCTACAGGGAAGCCCGTGCCTCCCCACCAAGGACGAGCCGAGCCGGGAGCACGCCTGTCCTTCTGGCCTCTCACGCTGCCTTTAATTGTCAGGAGCTCCAGAAGACACAGCCATGCGTTCCAGGAAATTGGGTAAAGAGGGTAATGGTATCGCTAATTACAGCGAACACTGTATTCGGTATCAGCCTGAGCCTGTGGGACGCAGCGGGAGAGGAGGGAAGAGGGAGGACGGGAACAAGGGTGGAGGGCAGCTGTGCAAATTCTTGGAACCAGAGCTCGTTCACATAGACCTGGTGCCACCCGGGTTTGTGGGAGATGGCTGGCGGCGGGGGGGGGGGGGGGGGGGGGGCGCGGCGGGGCTCGGGAGGAACCGGTCCTGGGGGGGGGGCCGTGGGCGGACGGGGTGGGGAGCTGAGCTGGGGCTGGGGGCTCCTGAGTGGCGTGGACAGACTGGCAGGCACACCCCACGCAGACACAGACTAAACAAGGGGCCGCGTCTCCAGCCCCTGGTCCTGGAGGCAGAGGTCAGTGGGCTCAGGCCGGAGCGAGGTTCTTGACCCTTCTCCGGGGGCCACTGGGCCTCCGGTGTGGCTAGGCAAACATTACGTCCACCTGCACCCAGTGGTCTTGGGGTGGCTGGGAGACCCCTGCACCTGCTCCCCGCCTCCCTCCATCTGGTGACAGATACCTTCTGCTGCCCCCGATGGACACTTTGGGGAACTTGCCTGAGCCCAGGGGACCAGCGATGGCGGAGTGTGGGGCCCTGCCAGGGGCCAGGGAGCACGGTGGGTCCCCGGGGCCCAGCCCAGCCCACTGCTTAGCAGCTGCGAGAACAGGCCGTCACCTCACACGCCTGTGAGGGGTCTCGCTCTCCTGTTTCTCTTTTCTTTGGTTTTTCACGTGACATAAGGAGACGTCATACAGGAGCCTCGCTCACCTCTCTGCACCAAGACACCGTGTGCAGGCAGAAGCCTAAGACAAGAGCCGACTGGCCAGGCAGGTGCAGCCCGTGTCTCAGAGGCCAGTGTCCTTGTCACAGAACTGGGAGGTGCTTGTGACAGATGCCCTTCTGCGGGGCGTGGAGGCCGTGAAAACCAGAGGGAAAAGCCACCCTACGGATGGACCGTCCACCCTCCAGGCTCCGTATCACATTTACGAACGCAGAGGAAGGAAAGAGTAAACACGACGTGTTTGAGAATCAAATTTGGGCAAAACCGTTGGCTTCTGAAATAAGTGCATTTTGTGTTTGAGATGGAAATTGCCCCCGAGACCCTGAGACCACCCAGCTCCGTGTTCCTGAGCCCAGCCAACAGCCAGGGCACCCCGACAGAGCCCTCAGGAGGTGACAGGACGGTGCGGGGGGGGCGGTGCCGTGGACGGACAGGCAACTCAGTCACACCACTTGTCCACAGGCTCATCGTCTGCCCCACAGGGCATGAGAGGGGAGCCCCGGTGGCCCTGCCACCCCCCAGTGTGCCCCGGAGCACGCCGTCCTGCCAACTGACCCTCAAGTTCAGGGCCGGGCACGAGCCATCCGTTTCCAGCCTTCCTTCATTTTCTCTGGTCCTTAGGGTCCCTGGTCTTGTGTGTGATCCAGTGAGTGACAAGTTCGTGAAATGGCCTTTGGCTTTGAAGATAAAAGCAGCATCTGCCTGCTTCCTTCGCGGCGTCCTGCCTGCGGGGGCCTTTCTGGTTGTGACGGCCTCCCGGGAGGCTCTTGCTGGCATATCACCTGGCGTTCCGGCCGGAACGCAATGCGAGACCATTTTCCTCCGGTTTCAGAGGCTTTGGTGACGCTGGGGCTGAGGTCAGAAACAGTCTCATCGGCGATTTGTCTTCCTCGTGCACAAGACCTTGGTCACCTTCAGGGGGCTTCTGATAGAGGGTGGGTCTCGCCTGTGCCCAGCAGGTGGAGGGGGCCGAGGAGGTCCCTCGCTCAGGGAAGATGGGCCCTGCACGGGAGCAGCTCAGGGCTTGGCTGGCCAAGAAGCCGCCACGGGGGCCCTGGCTGAACGAATGGCTGGCCAGTCAGATCTCAAGAAAGGGACCCCTCGGGAGGGTGGGTGCTGGGGTCCAGGGAAAAAAGCGCTGGAGGACGGAGAGCAGTTTGGGGACCAGACCACCGTCTCCAAGCACTGCAGTGACCAGCCTCCATTTGCAGCTGCTTCCTGCAAAACACTCGGGGGTTTTCCCAGCGAGGTTGTCTTCGCGGGGAGCACACTGACGGCGGCTGGAAGAGGGCCCGGCTCCTGCGGCCATGGTGCCAGCGTCTCCCCTGCGTCTCATCCTCCTCCCCCTGCCGCTCCCAGCAGCGACGTCTGTGGGTGCAGACGTGCCACACAGGGACACCCCCCCCCCCCCAGCCAGCCATGTGGCACCTCTGGTCCCCGCCCGGAGGTCAAGGCCTGTCCACAGTTCTGTCTTACAGCTGTGTCTGCCAGGAGTGTCCTCAGCAGCATAGACGCCAGGGAACCAACAGCAAGTCAGGACCTAGAGACGACCGGGAGGGCGCGTGCCCGAGGAGCGCCAGGAGCAGGAGGCTGTGCGGGAAGAAGGCAGGGCCGTGGCCCAGCACTCAGTGACCCGTCCAGCACGTGCCCACGACGCTGGCCGGCGACGACACCCCAGCGTGGATGAAATAGAGAACGTGCGCGGGGCTCAGGAGAGGCTGGCGGCAGAGTCTCCTGGTGGCCGGCACACCCAGGCGCTCAGACGTGCCTGGATCACAGTTGCTGATGGTCGGGAGCTGATCGCGGATCACGGAACACGGCCCCGCGGGGGAGACCGAATCGGCACAGAACACCGCCCGGCTGCAGAGGGACGGCAGGACTCTGCACGCGAGGGTTTAAAATTGCTGAAAAATTCCACCGTTCAAAGACGAAATCTCGGGGAAGTGCCAAAGTGTCGGGAAGTGTGGGCTGGACATAAGAGAGAAAGAGCCGTGTGCTGGAGTCGGTCCTGGGCCCGCCGGGTGGGCAGGATCCTGAGGCAGCCCCAAGGTCCCCACCCCCGGGTGCACCCCCGGAGTAACCCCCTCGTTTGAGACTGGGCAGGCCCGTGAATAGGGTGGTGGGTCAACCCGGAAGGACATCACATGATGTAACGTAAGGCCGGGGCTCGTACGGACTCTCCTGTGGGTGTTGGAGAAGCCAGCCACTTGGCACGGGGTGGGGGGCCACGGCAGGGAACACGGTGGCCTTGGGGCTGAGAATGGCTCCTGCTGGCACCCAGCAAGAGTGGGGAGACCTCCTTCCCGGCCCCGTAGAATGAACTTACCTAGACGTGACCTTGGGGACGTGGGAGGCGCAGGCCTAGTGAGATCAGGCTCTGTCTGCAGCGATGCTTGTAATCGATCCTAACGGCAATGATCCGGGGACCTCTGGGAACAGCTGGGTCTCACAGACAAGGCTGTGCCCCCACAGGTGGCGAATGTTCCAACATGGCCATCCATCCGTCCCATCTGCTCTGATCCCCAGCCCTGGGTCCCACACCTGGTTGTCCCTCTCGCAACCACGGCCGCCATCCTCTGAACCTGGGCAGCACCTGTTAGCATGGCTCTCAGGTAATGTGACAACACCTGTTCTGTCACTGTGAATTACAGTCATTGTAGACGCAGCTTATCTCCTCTTACAGATTGCAAATTCCTTTGGAGGCAACCATATACCATTAATTTTTAATGATTTTATTATACGTCTAGAATCCCCCAAATTCTCATAATCCTGGTAGAGTTAGTTACGTGACACCGATTCTGTGACATCCTCTGCCCTCCCTAGCGAGCTGAGAGACCGGTCCCTAGCAGGTGGACAGGAGCCTGTGTGCCTGGGCTGAGCCGAGGCGGCCCACAGTTTCTCTCCACAGCTGCCCTAACGGTGCTGTGGTCGGGAGCCAAAGAATGATGGGATCGCTCTGCCTGGATGCTTCCCCGGGAACCCTGCCCCCAATCCCTGGGGCATGTCCACACTTTACCATGTTCTCCTTGGAAGAAGTCCCCGGGTGGAGCCTGGGTCATCCCGCCCAGTAACGGAGCTCATGAATATTAACAAGGGGTTTTGACTTTTGTTAGTAAAGGTAGAAAGCGTCTATTTAAAAAACCCCACACGTTAAGGTGTACCAAGTAAGCACCTGCTTATTAAAATAGTGTCTCTACCAGCAACACGTCAATGTGCTCAGAGGTGAGAGGGTGAACGGGTTTTGTTTTTGTAAAGCCACCGTTAGCTTGCTGTCTCCTCTGGGCCCAGGGTTCATTCCCCGCCCGGCGGGCCGGAGTAGCCTCCCTCAAATGCGCAGCACGTGTGACTGCCCGCCATGGCTCCCCAGGTCAAGTGCAGGTCCTCCGTCAGCCTGGGACTATCCCGCCTCTCCCCGACCCCTCCCTGCCCCCCAGCGTGCTCTGCCGCTGGCACTTGTCACATACCCCCAGCTCACGAACACGCCTTTGCACCCCAGACAGCCCCTCCTGGACCCCCCGGCCCTTCGGGAGCCTGAGGAGTGTCCATGTTCCAGAATAGTCAGTGTTCTGGAAACTGATCCCTGGGGATGGGGATGTCCCTTCGCCGTGGCCTCTCCGTGTCCGGGAGTGTCCCTCGTATGGCACAGATGCCTCGCAGGGGATCATTAGCTCGCTTGTCTGCCTTGCCCCAGGCCACGGGCTCTCCGATGTCAGGACCTTGACTTTCTCTGAGTCCTCAGCACGCAGCGTGGGGCCTAGGGCGTAGGCAATCCCTAGTCCATGCTTTTAAGTGGCTACATCATTGTGTAAATGACGTAAACGTTTCCTTGCTCTGTCAGCGGGGAGAAGCTAGAAGCTCCGTGTCCCACGGCGGAGAACCACTCGCACCAGGTCACGGTTCTGATTTGTTCTCCAGCAAAAGGAACCGCGATTCTTGGAGAATGGTCTGACTCTAGGGCTGGGGCAGGAGAGACACAAGATGAGGCCAGGGCACCTTGAAGTTCAGAAAATAAGGAAGGGCCCCCCAAAACGACGATGGGGTACGCCAAAGGCACGCAAGAGCCAGTCAGAAAACCTCTCAACGGCCAAAGCTGGAAGAATGTGGGCAAAAACAAAGCATCTGGATGATATTGGGTTATAACCCAGGTTAGAAATACCCATGAGCCTGTAATGATACAAATAAGTGATGGGATAAATAAGTAAATGTGGAGGAATCGATAGATATCCCCTTGAGAGTTCCAAATAGCTCGTATTGGGATTACCCCCCCCCCCCAAGAGGTGGAACATAACCCGAGGAGTGGGCTGCACACAGTGACTTTCCCCCCAGAAAGCACAGCGGGAAGGGGACAAAGAGTGAGTGTGTGCAGGACAGAGCTATTGAGCACAGCCTCAGCCCAGTGGTCTGGGTCCACACCGAGTGTCGTCAGTCACGGTGACAGGAAGTACTGTGACGTGATGGATGAAGACAGCACCTTGTTCTGTGCTTTTCCCCAAAACCCAGAACCCTGGTCTAATCATCTAATTATCTAAAAGATAATCCTAATAGAGGCCATCTTACAACACTCCTGACCAGCAAAACCGTCAAGGCCCGAATAACAAGGGAAGTCTGAGAAACTCATATGACACTGTCACGTGCTGTCCTGGGTGGGATCCTAGGCAGAAAAAGAAAGCTGGGTCAAAACTAAGGAAGTCTTTTTTTCTTTGTTATTTTTTTAAATATTTATTTATCTTTAAGAGAGAGAGAGAGTGTGTGTGAGCAGGGGAGGGGCAGAGAGAGAGGGAGACACAGAATCCGAAGCAGGCTCCAGGCTCCGAGCTGTCCGCACAGAGCCTGATGCGGGGCTCGAACCCATGAACCACGAGATCATGACCTGAGCCAGACTCAGATGCCTAACCGACTGAGCCACCCGGGTGCCCCCAAAACTAAAGAAGTCTTAAATGTGGACTTTTGTTAACAACCGTGTAGACAGATCTGGCATCCATACTGACGTAGGATGTTCACAGTATGGGAAGCTGAGTAGGATATGTGGTCACTGTGTAATATTCTTGTTAACTTTTCTGTAAATCTAAAACTATTGTAAAGTAACATGGCTCGTTTTTAAAAACATGGCGTACCTAAAAAGATTTAAATATTGACTAAAAATCAACTAAAATTGTTGCAAAGTGCAGACCATAAGAAATCGCCCTCTGTCGTGGTCTGCGGGGTTCTGAAAGTTTTTACCGTTATTTCTGATTTCAAGATGTGACGTTCCAGAATGGCGTTCCGGCTGCACAGATAGAACGGGGGCTTCAGATCAGCAGCACGTGGCCCTGGAAGAAATCCAGGGAAGAAATAGTGGCACGAGTGTAGAATTTAATTTCCCGGCGCTCTAGGTGTTGATTTCCTGGAACGTTGGCGTGCCTAACGCTCTTGCGCAAGGCTGCGTCGCTGAGCCCACGGCACCCCGATGCTGTTTGCCCCATCGATGATTTCAGCATGACCTCGGGCTCTGTGTTAGATGCTAAAAACAACTCTGTTGAATATCTTTCTTCAGGTGTCAGCGTTTTCTACCTGGGAGAAAGAATTACACAAAATCGTGTTTGATCCGCGTTACCTCCTGCTAAACTCTGAGGAGCGGAAGCAGGTAACGTGGTGGCGGGCTGGCGGGCCCTGGAGACCCAGCGCGAGCGGGACGCTCCTCCTGACGCTCGTGACATGCACACGCCTGTCACGTTCATTTTGTCAGAGGGGAAGGGGTAGACCCGGTGGTCTCGCGTGTGAGCTTGTGCGCGGCAGTGGTTGCCGGTGCAGGGGACGGTCATCCCCTCAGTGTCTTAGCAAACCATCTGGGGGTGACCCCACAGGACGGGTGAAAATGCACGTGCTGGGAACACTGGCCGCACCCCAGATAGCTGTGTTAAGACTCAGTTAAGCTCTTATACGATGACATTGAACGAGAGGAGGGTCCCGGAAACAGTAAGAGGGTGTATGAGGGAAGGGGTGGCAGGTCCAGAGGGCAGGTCCCCAGAAAGGGCAGAGGTGGGCGAGAGGCAGCTCGCCTGGAGGACACGTTAGCCTGGCCGGTCTGCGCTGGCTCGTTGTCAGCGTAGATCATGGAGCCGATACGGCTTCCAAGACGAAGCGGACGGACAGAGGGACGGGCGGTGCTGACCGCCGGCTGAGGGCCTGGGCCCTGGTGCACGGCCCGGCCGGGGTCTGGTGTTCCCCGGAGGTCTCTGGGGTCTCTGGTTCCCGCTCCAGTCCTGCCTCTTCTGTCTGCACTCTTCTGAGTGTGAAATGACGCACACGGAAAGCGGGTCATCGGATCGGCCGCTGGAAACAGAGAAGGCCGGAGAGCTGTTTCAGACGTGGCCTCTGTCTCCACGGCCCGCATGCTATCAGACAGCAGAGCCCGGGGCCCAGAGGACAGAAAGGGCAACCCCGTTTCCAGCTGTGTCGTGGGTCCTGAAGTTTCCTCAAGCACGCGCCGGCACGATCAGCGAAACACTGAGCGGGCGGAGCCTCGGGCTTTCGGAACCCTGCCCGTCCCGCCGATGGCAGGGCCCCGCTGGCACACGCCGGGGCTCGGGATGGTGCTGGGTCGGCCACACTGGAACACGGAACTTAGACCTTTGAGGAACTTAGAACTAATGACCTTTTTGTTGCATTGCAGCTGGCTCGTATTTTCCAGAAGGAAACATCTGAAAACGCGTGAAACGTGTTAGCAGTGGCTCCAAAAAAAAAAAAAAGTTACAACAGAGTCAGAGGAGGTTAGATTACACACACACACACACACACACACACACACACACGCGTGCACACAGCTGAAGAAAACTGTAGACTTTAATCATCAGTAATATTTCACTCTTCTGTGCGATATTAAAGAGGAAACGGTCAGACTATTCGGCTGTGAGCACTTGTAGTCCGCTTGTTGTTGTGAAGAATGCCTTACTTAGTTAAGACCCGCACGCTGGCCATCTGCGGACCGTGCTTTCGCTGATGGCACGGTCAGCACCATTGTTGCCAGTTCGGGGGTGTTTTTAGAGACCGTTAGCCTCTTTGAAGGAAGCTGAGGAAGCCCACCCCCCGCCCCAGGATCTTACGCTTCCCCCCCCCCCCCCACATGATGGGAGCACGCGGCGCTCGGTGTGCTGCTGAACTGCTCTGGGGGCGTCCTGCACGAGACTCGCGCGCGTGAGCACCACGGGGCTGCGCGTCGCCCCCCCCCCCCCCCAACCATGGCAGCAGGTGCAGCTGTGGCCACCTGGGCTGGGATGTCCGGGCCCCCACGCCTGGATGTGCGCTGTGCAGACAGATCAGACCAGAGTGCACTGTTCGGGGGACGCCATCAGACAGAGGAAACTTCAGGGTCACCAGCCTGCAGCGTGGCCCCGGAGGCCCCGGGAGGAAGAGCGGGAACTGGGCCTCGCTGGCGGTCGACACAGAGCAGCATCAGAGAGCCCTGGGATCAGAAACCACCCGCGACGCGGGGGAAGCCGCAGCTCCTATGAGCACTGGTGCTGGAGCCGCGCCAGAGAAGGAGGCAATAGCCAGGCCACCCAAAACCCCAGTGCTCCTCACAGGACCCCCCACCCCCACCCACCCACCCCCACCGTTGATGGCAAGCATCCGGCTAGAATCTGTACCGGCCCCGCTGTCACATGTTTCTATGGGGAAACTAGAGCTCATGGTGGGCAAACCGCCAATGGCCCGTCCTCCACAGGGGGCTGCAAAGGAGAAGTGACTGAACCCAAACAGAGACGAGGGGTCGGGCCACGCTCATCAGACCTGTTTCCACGATAACAGATCGTGTTTCCTTTTCATTATGGGAGGACACGCCATAGCGAGACAATGGCCAGTGGTATCTCTTTTAAAAAGTCGTGCCCCACTTTGAGTGAAGCTGGTGTAATTTGTCAAAGCGGGGAGAAAAACGCCGCTACGTTAAATCACAGCGGCGTAACTAGAGCGACAGGGCAGAGGGAGAGGCGAGAACTCGGGTTCCATGGGTGGGCGGCTCAGCGGTAGGAGAAGCGGGTCTCCCCGCGGCCAGGCAGCGTTTCTGTCCAGACTTAAAATTAGTAGAGCAAAAGCTCTAATGATGGAGCCCCACACTTTTATGTGGATAATAACCCTTCCTTCACCTGTTTTATTAGTTTAATTCTAAGACAGCCGGCGAGGTTGCACACCACTTGCCTTGAAGGTGAAATAAGCCGATATAGTCCTACTTTAATATATAAGCACACCTTCTCCATTTAAATCCTGCTCCTGAATGTTTCCTTTCCGTGCAGAGTCTTCAGGACAGGGGAGCATTGGGTGTTTATAATCCCATAAGGCGAGTGGCCACTGAAAGGCAGTGTGAAATCCCCGTCCAAGCCGAGAGAGCCTCCTGCATTGGCCGCGTCTTCCCCGCCTCCCCCTCGGGGGCAGGAGTGCAGGAGACCCCCAGAGCGCTCGGGTCAAAGTCTAATGTCGGCAGTGGCCTTGGGTCCGGTTGGGACAGAGTTGCTGTTTATAGGCCTTCCAGGGTCACACGTGAAAATTGTATTGATCTTTTTATTCATGCGTGCGCACACTTTCAAGTCATCTCCGGTATTTTCTTTTTAATGCTCTTGAGGCTCGGATAACATTAGGAATGAAGCAGCTGTCCCTACCTCCTTCAGGCTCCGGTTTGTAAATGGCACCTCATACCACAACGATGTGCTGCCCCCATCCATTGACGGACTGACGGCTGCAGAGAGGGTCCTCGGTGTCGCGTCTCTGTGTTGACTGTCAGCTCGCAAGGGAGAGGGTCCCGGGGCCATGATGCACCTGCCCACCAGACGATACTCGTATCCTTCAGGCTAGGGGACGGGGTTCTCCTGTCCAAAACCCACTTCTTGTCCGACTGGGGATCACGCAGTGTCTGAGGGTCAGGTCTTCGCTTTGGGTCTGACCACCCAGAGGCTCCATGAGGCCCCCAGGAGAGGCTTGCCGTGACTGCGTGACGCCCCCGCCCTGATGCCCAGACCACAAGTGGTCTTCTTAGAGACTAGAGGCTGGGGGATCAGAGATGCTGGGTTGACTTTCTTTTCACAAGTTAAAATCACGTTTGGAGGCTCAGATACCAATTGTGTCACTGTAGGAATTGACTAGAACAAATGACAAAACCTCGTGTGTTCCTCGGACGACCGGCAGCGATGTGAAGGTCAGCCAGACAGCGCATGACCCTAGAAGCTGCTCACGGAATTCCGAAACAAGAAACAGGACCCACCCCCGCCCCCAGGCGGGGCTGATTCAGCGTTTGACCCCGAGATTCTCTTGGGAACCCAGGCTTAATTATGTAGACGCTTGGTTCAGGAGAGCCCCTCCCTGGAGGGGCTGTGCCTTCCACCTTATGGAAAAGAAAGGCTTAACCACAGATGCTCGCTGTTCTTTTGTGTTGTGTTTGAGGCACAAGATTTCATTTCTGATATGCAACCTGTAATACTTTTCTGTGTGTGTATGTGTGTGTTTCAAGATATTTGAACAGTTTGTCAAGACAAGGATAAAAGAAGAATATAAGGAGAAGAAAAACAAATTGCTGCTCGCCAAAGAAGAATTCAAAAAACTTCTGGAGGAATCTAAGGTGTCACCCAGGTATGGAGACAGAAATGCCGGGTGACTTCGGGGCGGGAGACTTACCGATGACTGTAAGAGGGCTTTTAAAGTCTGTTCTGGTTAAATCGTGTAACCTACCATCGCGGAGACCTCACGAGCGTAATGGTGAAGTTGTGGGTGACTGAGCCACCAGCCCTGCCTGCCTGCGCGGCTCACGGTTCTCTCTGCTCCCCACACCCACTGCTGGGTGCCCTGCCTGGTTTTCCAGCATGGCCACCCTGACTCCGTGACCTGAATAACTAGTCAGTAGGTCAGCACTCAAGATGAGGGCTAACCTCGAATCTAGGGATCAGAAAGTAAGCGCACGGAACACGAACTCGGAGAGTAGGCATACAGAGCCCGAACAGCAGCAGTAAAATAAACCTCGCCGTTGGTTGCAGACGTCTTCCCAGTCGGCCAGGGTGGAAAGAAGGGACACACACCAGGGCAAATGAGCCAAGTAATTTTGCTGCCAAAGTCACCTAAAATGACCTGGCACTGTTCCCGTGAAATAAACCAATAGGAAACTGGACGTTAGAACTTAGAAAAATGCATGAACTTGAGTGTTCTTTAAAATTGGCTTCTGTGTAAAAATGTTTATTTATTTATTTATGAGAGAGAGAGAGAGAGAGAGAGAGAGAGAGAGAGAATGCAAGCAGGGGGAGGGGCAGAGAGAGAGGAGACAGAGGATCCCAAGCAGGCTCCATGCTGTTAGTGCAAACTCATAAGCTGTGAGATCACGACCTGAGCCAGAATCAAGAGTCAGACGTTTAACTGACTGGCCACCCCGGCACCCCTAAAATTGGCTGATATTTAAGAAGCAATGAACATTGTACTACTTTTAGAAATATAGGACTATAACTTTTATAAGCCGAAAAAATTGACTTCGGTTTATTTTTATTTGGGGTTGAGGTACATCTGAATGGACGTTTATGCATTATTATTTTTAATAATAATGCGGGCACTTTGGCATTTTAGTAATAATGCATAAATACAACATTATTTTTTTAAAAAAAACATTAATTGATGTTTGCTTTCTGTGAAGACATAGGCTCCCATGTTTTGATTGGTAATTATCTAGTTCACCTGGTCAATAATTGGATGTTGGTTATATGGTCCTTATAAAACCTCTGCAAGTATTTGAAGGACAGATGTTTTCTGAATGGGGAAAAATGTAGCATGAATTACCCCCATCACAAAAGGCTAATCTAGAAGAGCAAATGTTCATCTAAACGTTTGTAAATTGTGATTTCCTGTGGTTAGAGATGAGAACACTGGCATCTCTGTGTCCCCACATGGTGACCCTAGGAGAGAGGAGTTGGTGTGGAGCCCCTGCCTCAGGGCACAGCCCCCCACCCCAGCCCTCCTCAGCCCTGCAGTGGAGTGAGGCATTGCACCTTTCCGAGCTTCCGGCATCATCTGTGGGCAGTTCGGCTACGGCAGACTCCCCGGGTGGTGCAGACGTGGAAGCGAACATAGCACCTGGCAGGTAGAAGGAGCTTGGTGACGGAGATGCCTCTCATCGCCATCATCACCAGCCCCACCACCAGCTCCGTCACCATCATCACCATCATCATCAAATATTCTCAATCTGTCCATTGGTAAAACGTTAACAATACGTCAACACATTCCCCTTCCCGTCATGAAGACAAAGGAGAACATACTCATAACACATCTGGCAATTAGGAGAAAGATCTCACACACACACACACATACGCACAGAAGGAAAATGACTGATGGAAATCAGAAAGTTAAACTTACTCTTCTTTAAAGGTAGATTAAACTGCCTGCTGTGTTAAAAATGTGCACCGTGCATACGTACTTTTATGGTTATTAAACCATTTTTACGTCAGAATGGCTGATTCTGCAACATCGTCAAGACTTTACAGACCGCTTCACCCTCTCCTCTCACTGTCCCATAGGCATCCTAGTAGCATGCGTGCAGTTCAAGTCGCTGCACACGGGTGGCCAGGTGAGCTAAGCACAGGCCATCTGAGCACCCTAGAAGCAGCCTCTCGGGGTTCAGCGGCTCCGCCAGTGACACTGTGCTCTGACCCTGCCACCACAGCCACGGGGACAGCCAGAGCCAGCTCCCAGTCCTGCCCAGCTCTGGGGGTCCTGAGATGGGGCGAGGGGCCACGGGGGTCCTCCCCTCGGTCTGCCGCTCAGGCTGTGGGGTCTGCACTCTGTGCTTCTTCCCAAGGCCACACTGTCTCCCTCCTTTAGGTGCAGGTGGGCTGTGTCCCCAGCTGCCAGAGGGAAAAGGGGGGTGCTGTGCCCGTGACTCAGGGGCTCCCCCGGCCCACTGGAAGGCCCAGCAGAAGCCAGGATGCCCCCACGGCATGGCTGGGGGGCCACAGATTTGTAATTCTCCCTCTCTTCTCAGGGACATTTCTTTTCAGAAGTGCCCCGAGCAGGACCTTGTAGACAAGATCTGTGCTCAGCCTCTGAATGGAAGATATGCAGGCTGCTATCCAGACAAGGGAAGAGATTAACAAGTCCCTGTGATTCTCATCTTGGAAGGAAGGAAGGATGAAACAAGGGCCTTAGTCCTTTAGTCCATTTGGGCTCCTGTTCCCAGGAACACAAACCAGGGGCCTCAAGCGACGGATATTCCTCACAGTTCTAGAGGCTGGAAGTCCGAGATCAGCGTTCTGGCTCAGGGTCTGGTGAGCCCTTAGTGACCTAGTCACCTCCCAAAGGCCTTGACCCCCCCCCCCCCAACACTAGCACCGGGGGGTGCCGGGAGGTCCACCTAGGATCCTGGGGGATGTACACTTTCAGTCCAGAGAAGGAGGAAGAGGGAAGAAGGAAGGAGGGCAGCAGAGAGAAGCGCTTTCTTTCTGAGACGCCCATGAGCAGGCACAACCCCGGGGCGTGACCCAGGAGGCTGTGGGGCTGGACCAGGAAGAGGGACGCTGGTGGCAGGTGGGGATGTGTCCGGGGTCCTGACAGCCATGTCAGTGCAGCCCTCCTGTTTATGTGTGAAACAGCTGTTACATCATAACCCTTTGAAACAAGAGCGAAATGTCTGCAGCGGAGTATGAAGTCCTCCACAAGGAGAAGCGGGAGGACTTTGGATCCCCGGACGGAGCTCACGTAGCCCTGCGGGCCTGTTCCCGGCTGCCAGCTCGGGCCTGGGAGGGGGGAGGCTGTGGGGACCGGTGCTCGCGAAGGTGCCATTTGTCCCTGCAAGGGGCTTACCCACTTGCCCTTTGAGCCGCCCAGACCCTGCGTCGGACTCCCGGGCCCGTTCAGTTGACCTTAGGTTCTTCCACACGCCGGCCACTGCCGCCAGGCGCCCGGGACCTTTGGCGGGAAACAACACGGATCACAGAGCCTCCAGTGGAGCGGGGGGCGGGGAGGAGTAGATGGCACAGTTGGGCTTACCACGGTTGGGGCTGTTGACGAGGGCTGCGAGGGACCCCGTCTGTAGGGTGAGTTTCCTCAAAAAAGACACGCGGAGCCCGACTGCCAGTGACGAGAGCAGACGTGAGGGACGGTGTGCCAGGCAGAGGGGCTGCCCGAGTGGCCCGTGGCAGCCAGGACATCCTAAGAGGGGACAGGAGGGGACCCGTGTGGCCAAAGCAGTGGTGGACGCAGGTGGGCAGTTGAGAGCTCCGACTGAGGGAGGCTGAAGAAGCCGGAGAGGCTGGGTCGATCTCCGGAGGCTGGGGAGAGGCAGCCATGCGAGTATTCGGTGGGGTCAGGATCCCAAGGGCCCCCACGGGGAGTGGCGCCCAGCACGGGAGTAGCTGGGGCAGGTGTGGGATGCCCATTTCCTGCCCCAGATCCTGCTCCCATCCCCTGACCTGCCCCGGATCCCGCCCCTGTCCCCCGACCTGCCCCAAGTCCCGCCCCTGTCCCCGACCTTCCCCATGTCCTCTCCCTGTGGCCCGAGGACAGCTAGATCGGGTGGTAGCAGCTGTCCACCCCTGGAGGTGATGCCAGCCTGCGGGGGTCAGGAGGTGCGGAAACCGCTCCCGGGCAGACAGGCCTCAGGAAAGTTCCTGTTTTTCAGAACCACGTTTAAGGAGTTTGCGGAGAAGTACGGCCGGGACCAGAGGTTTCGTCTTGTTCAAAGAAAGAAGGACCAGGAGCATTTTTTCAACCAATTCATACTTATTCTTAAGAAACGGGACAAGGAAAACCGACTGCGGCTGCGGAAGATGAGATGAGCGTGTGAGAGGCGCAGTAGGACAGGTGCGGAGCGGAGCACTTCTCGGAGGATTACTGTTTCATATTGAAGCTCTCTTTTGTACGGCGTTCCGAGTCTGATGCGTTTCGAATTGCCATGGTAGGTCGCTCCCTTAATTGTTTAATTATGCAAAGTACTTGTAACCTGTACAAATCATAAACCCACCGCAGGTTTGTAGCTCAGCAGAAGTATCTATATCCCTCTCAAGGTGTTTTCATGAGTTGATCTGAGTACCCGAAACTTTTCTCCAGACCTTTGTGTGTTCCCTGGGTTCTGAGCCCCGTGGCGCGGGGGCTCCTTCCGAGTGCTGGGTGTCCGTCCCGTGTCCCGAGTAGTAGCAATAGCATCATCATCACCAGTCATAGCGACGACCCTGAGCGCCTCCACACGTGGACCCCGGACCCCCGCAGCAGTCCGAGGGGGCGCCGGGCCCCAGACAGGGCGGCCGCGACGTCTGTCGGGGGCCCTACTCAAAATGGGATTATTTTGTACAAAATCATCATACGAATAGTTGAGTTATTTTTATTGTATGCCCAGTTTGCATGAGATTTTTCTCATCATCTTTGTATAAAAAGAATTTTAAATTTTTTTTAATTAATAAATATTTTAAACCAGTGTGTTTTGGTGGTAAGATTTCCACTGCGATCTCCAGCGGCAAAGCAGTGTTTCAACTGAAGACAGTCTGTTTTGAAAGACTCCTAACAGTGTTTGTGAACGCACACAAGGGCTGAGCGAGCACAAACAAAAGTCCTGCCTTTCAACCTGCCCGTTCTGGGGGGAAGCGATGGTGGCTAAAACCCAGCTAATTAACCGCGTTCTCTAAATTGTCGCCTGTTTATTTCGCGGCTTACGGGGGCCTCTCTTCAGATACGCTGCCACTGCCCCAGGGCACAGCGACACCTCCTCGCCTCCCCGGTCCCTCTTCAGTGCGGTGAACACGCTCTCTGCCACGCGTATTAGGACGTAATTGGGCGGGTTTCTCTCTTCTTTGGGGTAAGCCCTGGTCTCAGCACCAGTGTTGTGAGGCTAGCTTCTGGGTTAGATCTGGGTTCTGGGGCCATCACTTGGGTTCAGGCAGCAGCCAGTGGGGTTGGGCATCCGGGACAGAGGGCAGGAGGCCGACCCTCCGGTAAGGGTCCGATCTGGAGTAGAAACCACCTTGTAAACTGAACAGAGAAATTTAATGGAAAGAGTTATCACATATAAAGGCATTCGGGTAATGAGGCTGGTGAGTCCGGGTGACCGCCAAAGAACACACAGACGACAGCCACAGGAGCAGACGTGACCCCCAGGGCTCAGAGAAGCCCCCACGGAAGGAGCCCCCCGACCCTTGCAGAGATGGGGACCTCCCTGGAGAAGGTGCTGCCGTGGCTCTGGGAGCGCCGGGAGCCCGCCCTCTAAGATGCCGGGAAAGTGGCTCGTGTGGCGGGTCTGGTGGCATACCCTCGCCCAACAGCACCTGGAGAGATGGCGGGCTGGGGGAGGCGGCCGGCTGTGCGGGCCTCGGGACGCGGAGCCGGGACAGAGACGGAACCCCCGGCAACCCCTGAGGTTCGCACAAGCCAGCGGCCCTCCTGCCATCTGTCCCGTCCACTGGAAAGCCAGCTGACTGGCTGCTTGCCCTGAGAGAGGCCGGCTGCCTGGCCACAAGATCCCACGTGACTGCACCCGCGTTGTCAGCGTGAGTGTGACCTGACCCCTTCGGCGTGCAGCCGGACGTACGGGGCAGCATTTAACCTCAGATGGAGAGGCCAGCGGCAGGGCTGAGCCTGAGTGGTTCTGGAAGACCTCGGTGGACCCCTGCTCCCCTGGCTGCTGCCTCCCCCTGCTCAGCTCCTTGCCGTCCGTCAGCTGAGGAGGAAGGGGCAGGCCCAGAGTAGTGGTCACACGTCCTGCTGTGCTGGCCTCAGCCCCCACCCCCGGGTCAGGAGTGGCCCCCAGGGCAGGTGAAGGAAGTCCCCACGGGGGAGCATCAGGCTAGACCGAACGATAGTTCTGTAAACTTGCCTGGGAGACGAGAGGGGGCCCGGGGCACGTGTCTACACTGATTTGGGGGCTGGCTGAACCGCCGGCTGGTTGGGGGTCTACGAGGCACAAGACTGGGATGGGGGCGATGAAGAGGTGAGGGGAGCACGGTGGGCGCAGCACTGGGAGTTCGCACGTCCCGCACTCTTTGTACGGAGCTCTGAGACCGGGTCACCAGGTGGGCGGTCCTGGGTGTGTGGGCCCGTCGGCCAGTGTCTCCCTCCCCACTGTTCCTGGTCTGTGTGCACCGACCCAGACCCCTGTTCCGGGTTGGTCCCGTGAATCCGCCCATTTGGTTTTGTTTTTGTTTTTTTAACGTTTATTCATTTTTTGAGAGACAGAGACAGAGCGTGAGTGGGGGAGGGGCGGAGACACAGGGAGACACAGAATCCGAATCAGGCTCCAGGCTCTAAGCTGTCAGCACAGAGCCCGACGCGGGGCTCGAACCCACGAACTATGAGATCATGACCTGACCCGAAGTCGGATGCTTAACCCACTGAGCCACCCAGGCGCCCCAAAATCCCCCCATTGTTCCGGGGAGAAACTCCCCCTCACAAAAGTGAATCTCAGATGCTCCTTCCCTTCCCCTAGTTACCGCCCATGCTCTCGCAGAATGGCCGCTGGGCCACACGGCTTCCCACACAGTGTGGTCTTGACCAGGAAATGCATTTTAAGGGACAGTCATTGCAACAATAGGTTCACGCCCAGGACCCGCGGGCACCCCACCCCCCGAACCCTCACGCCCAGGCCCCACGGGCACCCCCATGAACCCTCAGGCCCAGAAGCAGCTGGCTGGTCCCGTGCTGGGACGGCCTGCTGAAGGCACAGTACATCTACGGGGCGAGGTCGGGCGAGGTCGGGTAGGGTCCTGCGGGGGTCACCTGTTGGCCTTAAACCAGCAGCTGGCATATGTCGCCGTCTCCCTGGCATCACGGGGCAAGACACTGGCCCCCAAAAAGGGGAGACGGGAGCGACCCTTCTCATTATGCCACCCGATAACCTTCATCCCCGCCACCCGGGCTTAGTGGATTTGGAGAACCCGTGGCCCAAGTGCAGAACGCACCATCTTGATGCGATTTGAAGCCGGGCCCCTGGCCCTTCTGACGCCTCGTGGCGCGGAAACATCGGGTGGAGAAGACGGTGGCTACGCTTGCTGGGCAGTTATCCCAGTTGCCGAGGGCAAGTTATGTCTCCGGGATCCCGTGGGACAGGGACAGTGTCCGGGGCCAGAGGGCTCAGCGGGCGCCCGGGGTACCAGTCAGCACACAGCTGGGCCTGCCAGACACCGAGGGCCTGTGGGGAGCAGACTGGGGTCCGAGGTGCCGCGAGGGGCGAGGGGCACCGCAGCGTCGGCTGAAGGTGCGATCGCCATCTGGGCTCCGTGACCGTCTGCAGAAGCAGAGGCTGAGCGCCATGCTTTTCCATTAAGTTTTCTCTCCCTTCTTTGCCCCTACTGTTTCCTGGTCAGGGACTACTGTGGGTTTCGGACACGTGACTGATTTCATTCGCCTCACCCCACAAACGTGTGGGAACTGGGTCGGTTGCCTGCCACGCTGGGGCCACAGCGTTGTCTACACCCACGGCAGCAAGCGCCTCGCAGGCCCGGCGGCCGACTCGCTGCCTGAGATCCTCTCCCCCGCCCGGTGGCCCCGGAGCCTCCCCTCCACACCTCTGGCCTTCGGTGCTTCCGCGTGGGCAGCAGCGGATTTGGGGTACTTGCTCGGCCCGGTTGGGGGCCTCCTGGGGCCCCGGCTCCGGTGAGGACCGCGTCCTGCTCCCTCAGGCCCGCAGCAGGACAGTCCCTGCAAAGGCTGGTCCCGGGCACCCGGCCGCGCGTGCTGACCATAGCTGCTCCCGCGCCCCTAACGGCCCTTCTGTTAAGCCCTGCTCAGTCGTTCCTGCTGCGGGCCATCTGTTTGCTGTCAGCACGACTTAATCACCACCATCATCACACTCCGAGGGTAGTTATCCGAGGCTCACGACGGCACAGAATTACGCCAGAAACCATATTAGTGGGAGGACATAGGGGATCACACAAGCCCAGACTTTGTGCTGGAAGGAGGTGGAAAACATCCGTGACGTTAGCACCTAGAAACACACAGGCACCTCCTGGCCCCTATGGGAAGTTCCAGGTGTTTCTGGTTTTCACCCAGACGTTTGGGAACTTTCATTTTCGTTCCTCTGACCGTGATTTTGAATCTCAGAAAATGAGATTATTGAGGGTCGTAGACAGACAGTCTATCGACATCCATGTTTATGCTCATGTCTGTCTAGCTGTCAGTCATCATGCGGTTGGAGATGAAAGGTCAACTCTGGCGTAATCAGGGAAACCCTCAGGGAGAAGAAGGGGAGCCAGCTTGAGAAAAAGCTGCTTCCTAGGTGTCTGGGATCTGTATTTCAAACATTTGCCCACTTTGAGGGCTGTGGAATTAATCCATTTTTAAGCCATCGATATGTAGTTAAGACATGATAAGAAGACAACAGACGAAGATTTCTTTTAAATGGCAGCTTTGCTTGATTTTTGCACCTTTTCCTTTCATTGGAAACACCACCGGGTAACGTGGGGCAACTCAGTCGTGCCCTCTGAGCTGCTAAAACCCAGCAGGAAACTGAGTGCCTGTCGATCAGGTAAAAATGCATCCAGTCAAAAGACGAACGAAGGAGTGGTGGGTCACTGTCATTGATCGTTGGATTAACCCTCCATGTCCCAGAGGCCAGAGCTTCCCAATAGGACCATGGGGTCTGAGTCCCGTCCGTCACCCCGACCTCCAGAGCACCCGCCTCTCACCCACCTGCCCCTTTGCTTGTCTCCCCAAGCGTCACCCAGCCAGTCACCGCCCACTGGACCACGGCCTTCGCCCAGCTATCCTGCCACACACTGTCGCGCTCACGTGGGTCCTGGTGTGCAGGCCCCTGGTTCCACGGGGCCCCGTCTTCCTCTCTTTGCCCAGTTTCCGTTGCCTTCTCGGTGAAGCCACATCTGTCGCGTGCTCCCCACATAGATCTTCTTGCCGTGGGCAGAAGCCCCTCGAAGAGCTCACCACCCCATCCCCCCAGGCCCTGCAGGGAGGGGCCTCAGCAGGTGCCCTGGGCCCTGGGCAGCAGGGATCCCTATGGAGCTGGTGAATGAATAAAAAGGACAGAGCACATGGATGCCTTCTCACTGGTTTCTTTATCAATGACGGCAGTGACAGATTTCTTATCCTGGATTTGCTTAAGGTTTATTTTTGTACGAAGTGTTTATCGTCTCTACTATTTACTTTCCTGTTGCTTCATTTGAATGATCTGTTTCAAATAATCCCCCCACAATAGCGGGAGAAAGTCGGTCATTTGTCTTTTGTCCCCAAATACTTAACCTTTGCTTGGTTGACATTTTCCCCATAAGGTATTTAAAGTGTGAACCAGGGGCACCTAGGTGGCTCAGTTGGTCGACCCTCCGACTCTAGGTCTTGGCTCAGGTCACGATCTCGAGGTTCATGAGTTCAAGCCCCGGGCTGGGCTCTGTGCTGTGGAGCCTGCTTGGGATTCTCTCCCTCCATCTCTCTCTCTCTCTCTCTCTGTCCTTCGGCTTGCTTTCTCTCTCTCTTCTAATCTCAACATAAATAAACATTTAAAAATTTAAAAAAAATAATAAAGTGTGAACAGGTTAAAGCTTCCTGATCACTCAAGAAAGGTTGTTGAGATAATGGAGTCACGCCTCCTTGGGGTCAGTGGTGGGGGAAAATGGCTGGAGAGTCAGTGCCTATAAACACTGCCGTGTTGGACGGGACAACCGGTGAGACAGCCCGTGAGGAGGGGAGCGCGGTGGACGTGGAGGGGTGACGTGGGAGGACGCTGGTCGGCTGGCGGGCGCCCCAAGCCAGCGCAGGGTGGAGACGCCTGCTCGGGGGGAGGGAGAGGAATTTGAGGCAGAGAGTTGTTTGGATGGAATTTTAGAGATGTTTGTCATGTGGTATAAACCCTCTCTGTCTCCACTTTCTGTTTGCCAAGAAACAGTCTTTAAACACTATATCACACTTTTGAAAACATTGCGATGTCTAATGATCATCGAAGTAACACCTGCTTGTTGCAGGAAAGTGAGGGAGCCTGTGGACCGAGCCCCCCGTGGGCGTTGGCGGCCTCCCCCCCCCCCCCCCCCCCCGCAGCGCTGGGCGGCGTCCACGCGTCTGGTGCAAGTTTGTGGTGGATCGAACGTCCCGAAAATGACCACGCACGCACACGATCGCACGCACGATCGCACACGCACGCACCGCCGCTCATGCCCTCCGGACCGCGTGCGGGCAAGCCTGCCAGGGGCGGGGTGTGGGCGGGCCCCGTGGCAGAGGCGGGGCCGCGGGGTTTGCTGGGCCAGGCCCCAGAGAGGAGGCAGCCTCCCCTGGGAGCCACCGTGACCCGGGGAAGCCCAGGCTGGCGGGGTGGGGAGGGGAAGGTGCCGTGGCCCTCGTCTCTGGCTGGGGTCTCTGGTGACAAGCGGCGTCAGCTGCCACGCGTGGAGCTCCCGGCCTTCCGGGGCGGCGCGGACCCCAAGGGGCCCAGACACCAGCCCCCCTCCCCCAGCCACACCCTCCCCCCGGCAGGCCCACGAGCGAATCCAGACGTGGCCCTTGTTGCAGGCCCGCCGGTTTCAGCGACTTGCTGTGCAGGCTTCGAAACTCCAACAAGCTCCTCCTTCGGGATGACCGTGACACTTGACCTATAAATCACAGACCTGGTCATTCTAACGGGAGATCTGACGAATGCTCGCTCTCCGCCGGGCCTTGGTTCCTTGCCTCGTTTCGTGCCTCCAACAATCCCCCGAGGTGGGTTTTGTTAACTGTCCTCAGCTCACAGAGAACCCGAAGTCTGGAGGCATCGAGCAATCTGCTCAAAGTCTCCTGGAGAGAGTTGCGGCCAGGACTTGCCCAAAAGTCCGTTTGACTCCAGAATCTGTGCTCCAGGCCGCACCCCCCCCCCCAGGCCCCCGGTCCCGAGACTCCCCAGGGCACGGGGGAGTCACCTCTTGGCCCAGGCGCCCCTGGAAGGAAGCCTCACGAGCGGCTCACTGATGGGCGGGAGGTTCATTACCGCGATCAAGCAGCAATGCAGGTGAGTGGAGCCTCGCGGGAGCTGCTCTGAAATCACATGCTCCTGGAAATGCCCAAGTTGCCGCTGGTGGGGAAGGAGCTGAGGAAAGCTCTCGGGGGCACACGGGCGCTCCTGCACTGGCAGCTTGGGCGTAACCCAGGGGGACGTCTCTCCACCTCGCGGCCGCCCTTACCAGCCCAGGGGGGTTCCCAGGCCGGCTGGCCCCGGAAGCCACGTGGCCCCGAACAACGGCAGCCCAGCCCCCCCCCCCCCACAGGTGCTGCTCCCTGACAAACGGTGAGCCTCACGCTGGCTCCTGCCAGGGCAGGGCGACCCCAGCGGGTGCCCGGGTGTGGGGGTGCGGGTGACGTCCGGCGGGGACACCGACACTCTGGAGCTTGGAGGCCTGTCTGGCGGCGACATCTGTCCGGGGTGGCCGGTCGGAGGGCCCGCTTCCCGTCTCCTCCGGGGCCTGAATCTCTTTCGCCTCCATCCAAACACCGTCTCCTCCAAAGCCCGCCCTGCTCCCACCTGCTGGGGGAGAAGGAACAGACGGCCCTGCCCTTTCCCAGTGCCCAGCACACACAGCAGAGCTTTTCCAGCTCCGGGGCTCCGACCTGACGACACAGCCCTGCTGCTCGAACCCCAGGGGTGGGTGTTTCTCCCGTAGGTTTACTCCCACCACAGAAACGAGCACCTTCTTGCCACCGACTGTCCCTACTCGCCTCCCACGGGCCGGCCAGTGCAGCGGCGGCTGGAAAGGGACTCTGGTCCTTTCAGTTTGGGCTCTTGTTTTCTCTGCTTCTGCTGACCTGCTGTGTGTCCTGGGACGTAGCTATCTTTAGGAAGGGAGCTCGCCGGGCACAGCTCGGGCCAGCAGAGGACTTCATGCTGAGTCTGTCCCTCTGTCCTGGAATATACGGGGCCCCCGCAGCCGGCCGGGACCGTCTCGGAGGAGGTCGAGCGAGGACCAGCTGCCTGGTCGCAGGGCAGAGACATCCCAAACGTTTCCTTTTCAGTGGCGTTGTGCCAAATTATCCGGGAAAATATCCCCTTGGCATTTGAGGGGGCTGGAGGCAGGGCTGGATGTAGCCGGCTGGGTGCCCGGTGCCCAACGGTGGAGTTGGGGACAGAACTGACACTCCACAGAAGGGCGATGAGCCTGCCGGGCACGGCTGCTCCCTCCTCGCGCACCGAGGCCAGCGCTGCCCTGCGGGACTGCGTACAGGTGCGTGGGGCGTGTGCCTGTGTCTGTGTGTGCCTGGGTGTGCGCACCTGTGCCTCCAGACTGTCCCCTCTGTCTACCTTCCGTCACCCACTCACCCATGCCCCGTCCTTCCCTCGGAGGCTCTGGGACGGCGAGTGTCTCCACAGAACCCTGGGGATCATCCAAATTTGTGGCTCTCCCTGTGCACCTACCCGGATGTGGGACCGTCATTGGAAAGTGGCCTCGACCCCAAGCGGACAGAAGGCAGGGACCTGAGAAGCACGGGATGCCGTCCCCAGGAGGGACGGATCTCTTTCACGTTCTCTCAAAGCCATGTCCTTCCGAGACGGAGCTCCGTTTCAGTCCTCTGATCGCATCCGGGAGTCTCCAGATGTGGGCGTCTCAGATGGTCCCTTCGACAAGTCGCCTGCCGGCGAGGTGTGCCAAGGAACGCGTCACTTCCCCTGCCCTTGGGACTTCCTCTACCTTCGCCGTGCGCATTGAATACGAGAGTCGGATCTACGCCATTTTTCGTAGCTCAGACTAACAGAACTGAAATGCCGTCTGGATCCAATGTATTTGCACATGGTCCTCACCGACTTTAGGACGCATGCCGTGCGCTGCTCTCGGGAAAGGGGTGTGTGCTGGGCCGTTGTTCTGGGTGCGGAGAGCGGCGTGTCCAACCGAGGGGCCCGTGTTCTGAGAAGCTCTTCCTCTGGGCCGTGTCCGACCGCTTTCCCTCCGAGCCGGGCTTCCTTCTGGACAAAAGCGGCCGAGTCAGCCGGTGGCACCCCGTGCTGACACCTGCCGGGGTCGGGGGGGCTCCACATAGCTCATGTTCAGTGCCACTAAATTTTGGCTAAATCCCAGGGCCAGGGCCATAATGGGAAGATATAAAAGAGGACCACAAAACACCCAGGATCTGGGGGTTTTATTTAGGATATAAAAGAAATATTTATCACGGTCCCACACGTAATAAATAGTTCTCGCCACGCGCATGATCACTTTGCCACTTATGCCGTATTTTAGAACTGGAAACGGCCCATAAAGGTCCCGACGATTCTGCATCAACATCGCCGGGTGCCGGGAAGCAGAATGAAGTCTCCGGCCCCCGCTTGGCAGCCTCCGGTGCAGCAGCTCGCCGTAAATTGTCCTCGGGCAGAGTCGTTAAGCCCCCCCCCTCGTCCGTCCCCTCCCCTCCGCTGGCCTGAGCTCTGCTGGCCGAGGGGCTCTCCCATGAGGCCAGGACAGCAAGCCCTGGGCTACTGACTTGGGAGTCCCTTGTGCGGGCGGGGTCACGGGCTGCCCGAATGCCCCGTGTCTCTACCCGCGGACGGCAGAACGAGCAGGTCACAGCTGGCGAAGGTGCGTCCCTGCTGAGGTAAGTTCTGGGGACTCAGGCGTGGGGCAGACAGAGGCCCCGCGCCCCCGGGAACTCACCGTGGAGCTCAGGCAGCAGCGGGGAAGTTAACCCTGCTGGCCCCGCACGCCGAGCCCTGGGCTGGAATGACACTCCGGGCAACAATGCCGCTCGGATGTCCTCACTGCAGACCTTCGCCAGGCGTTTCGGTTCGAGGCACAACTCATGTAATCCCTACGTGGACCCACCAGATAGTCGAGATTATTGCCCCCATTTTACAGATGAGCAAACTGACTCACAGAAGGGCAGTGAGCATTTGACCTGGGGCAGGGGCTCAGGCAGACTGTTTCAAGGGCCCCGTGTCCAGACGCTGCTCAGCGGGACCCCCAGCAGCACGGACGGCAGGTGACATCACCCTAGGCTCTGAGCTAAGTGCTCCGTCTAGACTCAGCGTCTCTTCAGACAGAAGCCACCTGCTCAGGGCCACAGATCTAGCACCCACCCGACCTCAGTTTCCCTCCAGGGTCGGCGAATGGGCAGAGCTGTTTAAACCTGGAGTCTGTGGGGTCAGAGTCGGTGCTCAGTGGGTGAGCTCGGGCTGGCCGGTGAAATTCTCAGAAGCTCAGTTTCTTCCGCCGAACAGCGGCTCCCGTCTTGCAGGAGCCCCTAGGGAGAGGGGCCATGTGTGAGGATGGCCGGCACACCACGGGCTCCGTCGATGCCACACGCATGACGGCCTTGTCACCGGGAAAGGACTCTTGGGTCTGGGCTGCCCCAGGCATGGCCGCTGCCGGGCCCTGTGGAGGCAGAAGTGTGGGGATGTGGGAGGCAGGGAGACCCCCCCCCGCCCCCCAGCCAGCTCGAGCTGGGAGGAGACCAGCTTTGCACCGTGATTGCTGCATTTAATTGCCCTGCAGAGGTATTATTATAATCCCATTTTCCTATTATTTAGGCTGAGATAGGACAGAGAATATATAACCTGATTATGCACCATATAATGTATTAAGCCAGGAAGGTCTTAAAATTAAAACATTTAAAAAGAACTATCTGGGGAGGTAGTTAAAATCCATTTAAATCCTTATCAAATAATGAAAATATCTTCAGGAAAAAAAAAAATCAGCCTCTTAGCTATGTGTTCCCTTCTGACAGTATTGTGTTTTTAGCATAAGTCTAAAGACAAATTTACATGAAAATATTTAGGATTTAAAAGTCCCTTTCGGCCACAGAAAGCAGACTGGCTACAGTGTGGGCTCCGTGGAGGTCGCTGGGGGCTGGTGGCTGCCGGCAGAGCCTGTCCCCAGCTCCCCATCCCCAGCACGCCAGCCGGCAGAACCCCCTTTCCCGGGCGTGGCGCGGCGGGGCACAGCAGGGTCAGCCGTCAACGCCTCCCCCTCCGCGGGCCTCCGACTCCCCATGCGCCTGTGCCTGAGATTCAGATTCCATCATTTCTAAGCCTCTGCTCTGAATTCCAGGATGGTCTGCCAAGGTCGAAGCCGGTGATGGGGGGTGCACTGTGCCAACAGCTGAGCCGGACCGCCTTCCTGGGTCCCCTCCCAGCACAGCTCCTGGCAGCTTGGGGATCACGCACCCTGGAGCCACTGACCCGCTGGCTTGCCTGGTGGGCTCGGCGGCCCCCTGGCCCTGCCTTCCTCTTCTTCCTGCCCTGGGCTCACTTGTTGTCCAGGATGGGGGCTCGGAGGTGGGCAGCTGGCCCCGCCCCGGTGGTCCCGCTGACCCCCTTCCTTCCCTGCTGCCCAGCCTCTGCACCTGTGGGGCCAACCGCCTGTGATAAATGCTCACACCTGCCGGTTCCAGACGTGCTGCCTCGCCTGAGCCCGACTCACACCCATTCCCGGGGCCGGTCTCCCTGTGTCACAGGGGACAGCAGTGGGACGGTTGTCCCCTCTGCTCAGAAAGCTCGGGGCTGGCTGACCCCACAGCCAGCCAGGGCTGACCATCTGTGCTGCCAACCCGCGTCCCTCCAGCCCCAGCAGAGGACCGTCCGGAGCCCCCCCCCCCCCCCCCAGGCCGAGGAGGGGCAGGCGGAGGTGACCCGCTGGCTGCCACCACCTTCGTCCATGCCTCACCTTAAAGGTCGGACCCCTGGATGGCGACTTAGCTCTCGGCCCCACACAGAGGCTGCCCGCCCCACCTGTCTCTGAGAGGCCTTCATCTGATTTGTTTCGTTGTCATTCGGTCCGTACCCTGGTCTGCAGCGGAGGCCCAGAGAGGCAAGGTGACCGTCCCGGCCAGGACTGGGGCGTGGCCCGGGCTCCACAGCTGGCCAATCCCGTGTCCTCGTGGGAGCCGTGCTGTGCCACGTGTGTCCCCGTGGCCCTGGGCAGCACAGCTGGGGGAGCAGATGAGGCCCCCAGCCCGCAACAGTCCCGGGGCTTGATGAAGCCTCTGTGCGAATTTCGTGAATGAACCACCTTCCCCGAAGTCCTGCCACCACACAGAGACGGGGGCGGGGAGGGGCGCTGCCTGCCGACGCTGTGCCCGATGGGGCCGCGAGGAGACCCTGCAGCTCCTACAGGCTCGGGCCACCTCTGGGGGGCTTCATGCAGGAGCCGGACGGGGTGGAGGGATACGGGGCGGCCTTCGTGCATTGTGGCCCCGAACAACACTGCACGTACCGAGATGGGGCCTCTGGGTGCTCAACCAGGTGGAGCCGGGCCTTCGGGGGGGTGCTCATGCACGTGGAAGAGCGGGCAGAGAAGGATCGCCCCCAGACGCCCACGCCTCCATCAGGAGCCGCCAGACCCCGAAGCTGGGTCCCTCGGGTGCCCCCCTCCCTGTGCGGTCCCGACCTCAGACCCCCGCCCGTGGGGCTCTGGGGTCAGTGCTAACAGAGGAGGCTCCGGAGCTCACGCGAGGCACCGCGGTCACGCCCTGGGGCGTCATCGGTGTCCTGCTGCCGGTGCCCTCGTGCCCGTCCGGGGGCTCGGAGTGGAGAGGCCCGCCCCCACGGGCCCGACGTAAAGGGAGGAGGGTCCCTCTGTCTCGCACGGCCGCGCCGGCCACGAGCAGCGGCGGGACCCGGGTGCCCCTCTGGGAACTGGCGCAGGCGTGGGCACCAGAGCCCAGACTCCGCCCTTGCTCGGCAGGGTCTCAGTGCTGACGGGCTCTCAGCGAGGCCGCGGCGCGCTCACCGGCCCCCCGGTCCGCGTCCCCCGAGCTGGCGTCCCCCGCGGCGCAGTCCCACCCCGAGCAGGTGGAACTGGCTGCTTCGCTGCGCTTGGCTCTTATTTGCCTGTGTCCCTCGTGCTGTCCTGTGCGGTGTAGACGGCTTTCACCGAGGTGAGATCCGGGTGAGAACGGTCTGCTGCCCTGGGAAGGCCGGGTTCAGCGCCTGCAGACCTCGCCCGTCGGTGTGGCCCTGCGGACATAGGTGGGGTCCTGGGCCCCTCGAGGTCGGCCGCCTTCCTGCTGCGTTCCTCGTTTTAGAATCAGCTACTCAAAATATACATTTGTGAGCAAAGTCCAATAATGAAATGACAAAATTCACATCTTTAGAAACATTTATTGATAGCCTCAGCAGAGTCGTGGTACAAAACATCGATTAATTGATAGATGCTTTTGTTCCCTGACAGAAATGCATCGGGGGCTCCGTCGGTCAGGCTGAAGTTAGGGACGCGGGGAAAGGATGTTGTCCGAAGCCCCTGGACCCAGAGCTCCCGTCTGCAGCGGGGGCGGGGGCTTGGGGGGGGGCAGATTATCCCGCAGTCGGGGTGTGCTGAGCCCCTGGAACGTCCAGGCCCTTCCGAGCCCACGGAGCGGCCACTGCGACTCCCGCGCCCGGACGTGAGGGAGGCTGCCTCCCAGGGCCACGTTGGGGCCGCGAGCACCTGCCCTGCGGTCGGGGAGGTGTCTGCGGGTTGTCGAGGTCGGGGGAGGGCACCGTGGGAGGGTGCCCAGCCCCAGCCTCGAGGGGCCTTTGCATCTGCGATAGTGCCAGCAGGCGCTTTCCCGGTGACGAGGGTCTCTTGTTAGGAAGTGCTCAGAGACGCCTCCCGTCAGGATGGAATGGGCCATGGGATTCTGTAGAAAGGAGCTAGCAGTGCCTGGAGGCTGGAGTAAAGCCAGAGGCAGAGGTCAGGGGTCCCAAGCAGGACACTTGTGCCCTGGGGGGCTGCCCCGCCCACCCAGACCGACCTGGGAGCTTGCACCGTGGAGCAGCCTGCTTCCGGGTGGAATCCTCGGTCCCGGTCGGGGCTCTCTCCTCCCTCGGTATGGACAGCCTGGGTGCCCGTCCTCGGGGCCACAGCGGTCCCTTTGGCTCGCAGGGACACACACAGGGACAGCCTTCCCCTCCCCAGCCATCTTATTCTGCTTTTTTCAGTGAGCTAGACGGCAGGTGAGCAGCAGCGGACCTGGGCCAGGCTGGCAGAGGGGTGGGTTCAGGCTGGAGGCAGCAGGAACTGAGTGTGGGCCACAGGCGGCAGGGACTGCTGCCCCACTGGAACCAAGGACCAGGGTCACGGTGCCTTGAGCTCTCGTGATCTGAACGCACAGAGGCTGCAGGAACACACTGCAGGGTCCCAGCTACACAGGCTAAACATGCACCTGTAACGGAGAACAGCCCGGGGCAAGGACTCACGTGTGTGCATGTGCGTGTGCGTGGAAGGAACGAGAGTGCTGCAGGAGGGCGGTGTGGCCAGGACTGGATTACAAGGTTGGACTGAAGGCCGTGGCGTGGCAGGGCCCGGGTTTGTGTTTGTGCACCAAGAGACCCCCTGTGCCCCGCTTCTACACACCTGCACACACGGGAAAACGCAAGTGTGAGATCATCTGGGGCACGGAAATCATTAAACGTATAATGTCCTTTTGAAATATCGATTTTATTTTGCTGTAAAATTTTTTGTAATGAGCACATAAACATGGAACATCATGTAGCTGTTGTATAAATGGGACCATGAGCGTGTAGATCCGAGCGGAACAATATTACGAGCATATTTTTCCAAGGGATGTGGCTTAGGAGGTGAATGTTTTTGAGGAATCTCCGACTGGGCCCCGAACACAAACCGCAGCCGGGGTCAGAGGGGCGAGCTGACCGCGGAGCCCGGGGCAGGGATGGAAGGACCTGGAGGCGTCCCCATGACCGGCGGAGGACGCGGCCATCCACGATGTGCCCGGAGACCCAGGGGCGGTCCCGGGCCTATGCGGTCGTGTCCTGAGGCACCTGCTATCGGAGGGTCCCTTGCTTCCCAACCAGAACCAGCTCTGACTCGATTCTCACAGCCATGACTAAAGGAAATGGACAGTTTGTGTGTTTATAATCATTCTTTGTTACCCAACTTCTATTCTTAAATTGTTAAAAATCGTTGAAGAAACACTGCCACACCTATCAGATTTGTAACTTTGCAACAATGTCATACATGAGCTCTCTCTGTAGGCACATATGTGCACACACACGTACACACACAGCCAGAAACACACACACATTTTTTCCCTAAGGTACTTGCAGGTGAATTTAAGACACGTTACCCCTGAGTACCACAGCATGTGTCCCCAAAGAGCAAGCAGTCCCGTCCCCGCAGCCAAGACACCACCGTCTACCCAAGATTCTCCAACCGTAACTCAATTGTCAGTTAATCGTCAGCACTCAAGTTGTGCTCGTTTTACAAAGTATCTTTTATACTTTTTCTCACCCAGGATCCAACCAAATTTTACTCGTTAGATTTGGTCGCCAGGTCACTCTGAACATTTTTAAATCCATGGGGCGCCTGGGTGACTCAGTCGGCTCAGTCTGACTTCAGCTCAGGTCATGATCTCGCAGTTGGTGGGTTCGAGCACCGCATCGGGCTCCGTGCTGCCAGCTCGGAGCCCGGAGCCTGCTTCGGATTCTGTGTCTCCCTCTCTCTCTGCCCCTCCCCCAGTCATGCTCTGTCTCTGTCTCTCTCAAAAATAAATAATAAACCTTAAAGAAAATAAAATCCGGACTTCCCAGCATCCTGTCTGTTCTCCTGGCCTCGGATCCGTGGAGGACCGGTACCAGCACTGGTATGGGCAGATCACCTCTCCGTGAGTCGCCTCTGCTGCCCCATCTCTGCCCAGATGCCACACGTGTCCTGTCACCGCCTCCTCCGGGGACACGCACAGCGCCACGAGGCCGCTGCGCTTTGCTGGTCCTGCTGTCAGTGCGCCTGGAAATGGCTCCCCTTCCCCCTTCCTGTGTGGTGCTGTGTGCTCCGGGGCGGGGGGCACACGCTCAGTCCGCACAGACACCTTGTCCCTGGCACCCCGCCTCCATCTCTGTGGCCCATTCACCGGAGGGACCGGTGGCCAAGTCTGGAGAGTGCACTCCAGCGTTAGAACAAAGAACAGTCCCTTTCCGCCCCTTTTCTCTCTCACGGTCTTTGTAAAGTACATGTTTCAGAGTGTTATGGCCGCTGCTCCCAGTACTCCTTGTGATGCTCGAGTGTCCCAGGTCCGGCCAGGGGAAGGCTTTCCGGGGGGCGGGCGTCTGTGTCCTCATGCACACGCTCCTTCTCATTCGCAGGCAATGAGACGTGTGGGGTCACCAAGTGCTCTGCGGGGCTGGAGTCAGGAACCCTGATTCCTTTTGTTTATTTTTTATTTTTGTTAAATGTTTATTTATTTGTTTATTTTTAAAAATTTTAATGTTTTATTTTATTTTTGAGACAGAGCATGAGCGGTGGAGGGTCAGAGGGAGGGAGACACGGCATCTGAAGTAGGCTCCAGGCTCGAGCTGTCAGCACAGAGCCCGACGCGGGGCTTGAACCCACGAACTGCGAGATCATGACCTGAGCTGAAGTCGGATGCTTCACCGACTGAGCCACCCAGGCGCCCCAAATGTTTATTCATTTTTGAGAGAGAACACGGCAGGGGGAGGGGGAGAGAGAGAATCCCAGGCAGGCTCCGCACTGTCAGCACGGAGCCCCATGGGGAGTCGATCCCACCAACCACGAGATGGTGACCTGAGCCGACTGGATGCTTCACCGACTGAGCCACCCAGGCGCCCCAGGAGCCCCGACTCCTTTTAATGTGCAGACATAGGAGATCATACACACAACCTGTGATTATACTAGCTAATTATGGAATTGTACACGTAGGTTTTTAATTTAAACACGTATCTTTAAAGACCGTGGTTCACACTGGTGCCTTCACTTCCAGGGCAGCATCGCGGGCTCATCTGATGGCTCCGCCACCTGCGCTTGGCCCCCCGTCTCCCCCACGAGCAGCCCCACACCCAGGGCCACCACAAGTGCCACATGCACCACGCGACACATCTCGGAGCTGGCATCGCATTGCGTCAACGATAAACCTGTCAGCTGGAATTCAGACTCTGCTGTCACTGCTCCAGACTGGATGGCACTAAGGACGAACAGTTTGCTATTTAACAGCTGTTTGTCACTTTCTGGTGTGACTTCTGTTGTGAATCTGATGATACACACTTGGACCATGGACTTCCGTTTCAGTTCATGGCTTGCCTTTCCCCCCTTCCTTCCCTCCTCCCTCCCTCCCTCCTCCTTCCTTCCCTCTCCCTCCCTCCTTCCTCCTTTCCTTCCTCCTTTTCTTCCTTCCTTCCTTCCTTCCCTCCCTCCCTCCCTCCCTCCCTCCCTCCTTTCCTTCCTCCCTTCCTCCCTTCCTTCCTTCCTTCCCTCCCTCTCTCCCTCTCTCCCTCTCTCCCTCCCTCCTCCTTCCCTCCCTCTCCCTCCTTCCTTCCTTCCTTCCGTCCCTCCCTCCCTCCTTCCTCCTTTCCTTCCTCCTTTTCTTTCTTCCTTCCTTCCTTCCTTCCCTCCCTCCCTTCTTCCTCCTTTCCTTCCTCCTTTTCTTCCTTCCCTCCCTCCCTCCTTCTTCCTTCCTTCCTTCCTTCCTTCCTTCCTTCCTTCCCTCCCTCCTCCTCCTTCTTCCTTCCTTCCCTCCCTCCCTCCTTCTTCCTTCCTTCCTTCCTTCCTTTCTTCCCTCCCTCCCTTCTTCCTCCTTTCCTCCCTCCTTTTCTTCCTTCCCTCCCTCCCTCCTTCTTCCTTCCTTCCTTCCTTCTCCTTCCTCCTTTTCTTTTTTCTTCTTTCTCAGTTTACTTAATTATTTTGAGAGAGAGTGCAAGGGCAAGCAAGTGAGCATGTGCAGGGAGAGGGGCAGACAGAGAGGAAGAGAGAGAATCCCAAGCAGGCTCTGTGCTGTCAGCATGGAGCCCAACTCCGGGCTTGATCCCATGAACCTCAAGATCATGACCTGAGCCCAAATCAAGAGCCGGAAGCTCAACCCACAGAGCCACCCAGGTGCCTAATGCCCCCCCCCCCCCCCCCCGGTCATCCTTTCTCAGTTAACTTTTTTGCATGTGTAAGGTATTTATGTCGTTGAAAATTAAAGCCGTAACCCGATTAAGCAGAGAAGTCTCATCGTTCCTACCCCTCCACCTTATTTCCACACTTGATGCTTCCTGTGGTTCTTTCCGAAAGAGTGAGTGATTGCACACTATGAACACCCTGTTGCACTTCGTTTTTCTCACTTAGAAGTAAAGCGGGTCCTCCCCGGTGTCGGCGGAGAGAAGCTCCCCGTCACTGGGAGTCCTCGGGTGTCGCGGTCCCCGTGCGGGGCGTCTGCTCTGCCTCCTACGTTCCGAACCTTGTGCAGGTTTTACTGCGTTATCCTTCACGGTGAGCAAAGTTGTAGATATTTTCTCGCAGTTTGCGATGTATCTTGGATTCATTTGTGGTGATTTTACCACACGACTAAAAAGGAGGCCATTGCATTTTATTGCTTCCAAATGTTGAGTTCCCTGTAGAAAAGCTTCTCCCACCTCCAGGTTAAAAAGCAGTTCACCCTGCCTTCTCCTCACTCTCCAATTACCCACTTTTACCGTGGGGCCCGTCCGGGGGCTGCGGCGAGTGCTGGGAGGACCCGTCCAGGCCCCCACGTGGCTCTCGGGTCTCTCGCACCTCTGAAAACACCTCTGTTTCCCCCAGGATTTGAGAGGTGTTGCCGTGAACACATGCTCAATTTCCTCAGGTAATTGGGTCTCTTTATGGATTTCTATTTTCTCCTATTGGTGTGTTGATTCATGTTCCAGTATTACACTGTTTTAATCACAGAGGCTTTATCATACTTTTCAGATCTAATAAGTCTCCCTTCATTGCCCTGCTTTTGATATATTTTTTTTAAGATATCTTGCATTCGTTTCCATATGAAGTTGAGAATTTACCTGTTTGGCTTCAGAAAAAAAACTAATTAGCATTTTTATTGGTATCTCAGAAATTTATACGTTTGCCAGAGGAAACGGCATCTTTATAATTTTGAATTGTCTTACCCGGGAACGAGGGTGACTCTCTATGTAGGTAAGTCTAATTCTACTGTTCAGGAGACATTTCAGTTTTTCTCCCATAAGTTCACAGTTCTGTTAAGTTTATTTTTTATGTATTTTTTTCTTTTTATTGCCGCGTAAACGGTGTTCTCTTATCCATTATCTTTTCTATTCAGTCATTGTGTGAAGGCTATTCGTTATTTTAATTTTATATCCTGACACTTCACACAACTATTTAATCTGTTTGCTTTTCTAAGTTTTGGTTTTAGCTTCAGTTTTAGGGACTTTAGTTTCATCCTCGATTCCGATGGGCTTCGCGGGGATTCTGTGCGCCATGGCAGACGGAGGGGTCCCTTCCTGGGCCTCTGCGGGCTTCTCCTGTCTGACTCGCTGCCCCGCAGGTGAGGGTACGGGGCACACCTGTCTCACCAGGCGCTCTCCGCAGGCCGCGCTCGGCTGTGGGACTGAAGGATACTTTCTCCTGTCAGAATATTACTGTTTAACTGATTCCTGTTTAAGTGAGCATTTTTGTTGTTGCTGTTTCGATCATGAGCTGGTCGTGGGGGACTTGGGTCCACCTGGCAGAAAGAGGAAAAGATGGGGTAGGAATTGAGACGGCAGCTTGTCTGTGTCCCACACGCACCTGGGTCCCGCCGTGGCAGGTGGGCGCACTCGGGTGGAAGTGGTCCCCGAGGATGCTGAGTTTCCGTGGAAACTTCCGCCGGGAGAGTGCGCCGTGCCGTGCGCCCATCGGGTGCGGGGACGGGTGTTAGATGAACACCTGCTATGCCCAGTGAGTCTAAGTGCCGTCTGAATTCACGGATGGGTCAGGGTCAGTTCTTTACAAAGCTGTGCTGTTAATTCCCAGGTCGAGCGCTGCACGCTGGGCTTGTCTTACGGAGGGCTCTCCTTCCGTCTTGGACCCCACTGTTCTTGCAGCAGTGAATGTGGCAGGAAGGGGCAGGAGATGGCCCAGAGACTGTCCGCGGCGCCGCTCGCCCTGCACCTGCTGTTCCGGGTCTGGGAGCTTCCCGGGGAGCTCCGTGGCTGACCACCCCCACCCTGTCCGTCGAAACCTGGAGAGAGGGCACTGTCCCCGCTGTGCCAGCACAGCCTCAGCCACTGTGGCTTGGGCAGAAGGGGCGGGACCCACAGGGCGGCCACCTGTCAGCACTTCGGCGTGGGGGGGCCTCACGCTTGGCCCAGAGGCTCTATAGAGACTCAGAGGTGGGGTTCTCAATGCTGGGGACCCCACACAGCCACCGGCTGGGTGTCATCAAGGGAGAGATTCCCCACAACCCAGGGCGCCTCTTCCTGGTGAGGACGCCCGCGGAGCCCATCTGCTGCCAGAGGTGCTCCAGGTGGGGGCAGAGGCTGCCGAGCGGTCCCGGGGGTCCCGGGGGGCTCTCGCGGAGCGGAGGTTGGCTCCTCCATCACGAACGTCTGTGGAATAGCAACCCCCACCCCCGCTTCTGGGGACCCGGCGGATGACGCGCGAGGCTCGTCCGTACACAGTGGAGATCTGAATTCTAGAACAACGTCTGCCTTCTGTTCCTTCACCCAGCATCCGTCGAGCACGCGTCCCACACCAGACCTGGAGATTACGGGCCCAGCCGGCGTCACAGTCCGCCTGCTGGAGTAACGGTGCGCGTGTCGTGCTCTGAGTTGCCGACACGGGAGCGCAGAGAATCGCCCTGACTCCTGCGTTTGCCCTCAGAATGTTTGCACGCAAAGCTCTCGACAACATTTCTTCATGGAATCAGCACTGGTCAAGCCCGAAGTCCCCTCTTGCGAACCGACTTAAGGACGCATGTGGAGTACACAGTCTCTTTCCCGTTTTTTAAATCAACCACCGTTGGTCCTGAGCATTGACGTCACCGTGTTAGTGCCGCGACTGGAAGGCGGGATTTCCTACAAGGGTGTCCGGGTTTCCCGGTGGAAATCCACACTTCAGGGTTCCGTAGCCGCTCCTTCTGCGTGTGGCTGCTCAGTCTTACTGTTTCCTGCATCAGGGCCTCCCCCTCCCCCTGTCCAGACTCACGCCAGGCATGGTCTGCGTGAAGAGAGGTGCTCTAAGTATGACTCCGGGCCTCGGGAGGCGCCCTCGGGGACCCGCAACCTAAGGTCCAAGAAGCGAGGGCACCGCCCAGCGGCCGAGATCACATGCCTGGAGGGACCGTGTCCTGTGAACTGTGCTTCTTAAACCTGGTTCCCGAGCCTCTGATATCCTTGGGGAGGCGTTATCAATGCTCCCGGTGGCACTCAAGGGCTCACGTGCAGAGGGTGGGGGACCCCCAGGGGAGGAGAGCGGCCCCGGGTCCCCGGAAGAGCTTCCACGGGTGCGGTGCCTGCAGGGCCAGGGGCAGAGGGGGCCTGGCAGGCGGCTCTGAAGTGGGGAGTGCGTTAAGAGCTGGACAAGGAGGCCTTGGACATCCCCCTGTCCCCAGCACCCGCTCCCGTGCGGTCAGGTCGCCGTAAGAGTGCACTCCAGGCGAGGGGAGGGGCAACACTCATTTCTCGTTCCCCCTGGGACAGTTACTTAGAGCTGGCTACTAGAGAACATGAGTCAGAATACAATCAGAAGGCGAGAACGGCCGGGCCTATTTAGACCTTAAGATGTCCTAACCCTGTAGTCCCCGGAGGGGTGCGATGCTTTGGGAAGAATTGGGAGGTCGGTGGGACAGGTAAGACCGGCCCCCGGGGCTTCAGACGCAGTGGGAACCACCCACCCGTCAGGAAGGGATGTGTTCCTCAACATGCTCTGTCAAGGGAGTTCTTATTTTGTAAAAAAAAAAAAAAAAAAGCCGAGGGGGCGGTTGGGGGAGAGGGGTTGGGTTCTTACACCACGTGGTTGTGCCACATAAAAGCCACACCGGGCTGAATGTTGAAGCGCAGCCCAGAGGAGGGAAGAGAAGGAACGTTAGGAGGTTATTTGAGATCTGGATGGGTAGGAAGGTTTTGTCAGATGTGTGTTGGGTTGTGAAGTATGTAAACAATAAAAAAAACACACACAAGAGGATTATTGATGAGATGAATATTGGAAACATTACTTGAAAAGCATATGAAATGATTTGCAATCCCAGGGGCAGGACTTAGGGAGGAGAATCTTCTACAAAAATGCCAAATGGTCAGTTTTCTGAGAGTCAAAAACTAATGAGCCATTAGGGGCATCTGGGTGGCTCAGTCGGTGGAGCATCCGACCTCGGCTCAGGTCACGATCTCACGGTTTGTGAGTTCAAGTCCCGCATCGGGCTCTGGGCTGACGGCTTGGAGCCTGGAGCCTGCTTCCGATTCTGTGTCTCCCTCTCTCTGCCCCTTCCCCACTCATGCTCTGTCTCTCAAAAATGAATAAAAACGTTAAAAAAATTAAAAACTAACGAGCAATTAATAAATTAGAAGTGTTTCATTTTCCTTAACTGAAAAGTGTTGGCAGGAAGTGCGTCAATTATTTATAAGGGGGTTATTGATAAAAAAACATAAAAATGATTTAAATGTGCTGGAGAATTAGGGAGACACAATTCAGCCCAGTAGTGAGATATTTGTTACTTACTAAATTAGAAAAGTTTACAAATAATGAGATAGTGATCGCCCCTCAGGGAAGAGTGCAGGCACTTTGCTTCTGTTACCTCGGGATTCATCGGCACTGAGTCCTTGACCTACATAATTTGACTTGGTGACGCCTGGCCTTAATATCTGTTCTCAAGAAGCAATTTTAGTGACCATGAAAGAGTTCCTCACAAAGGTGCTCATCGCAATATTATCCACAACAGTGAAAAAATGTAAAAATCATATGTCCCACAATAGGGGAATAATTAAAGTGTGCTAGATCCCGCAACAGATAATTACATAACCACTAAAATAATTCTTGAAAATTGTCAACGCCTCGTAAAACTTTTTACTGCAGAATATTAAGTGAAAAAATCAGGAGATAAACTTGCACACACGGTATAATCTCAATTATGTAAATATATGTGCATAAGACTAGAAGAAAACGCAAGTGGAGGTAACCGTGCTTTACCCCTGGAGGCCTCGTCTTTGTCCTTTCTCACGAGTATATATCACGTTCCAAAAATAATACGACAGAGGAAGCCAACGCGAGCCTCTCATAAAGAGCAGGACGGGGTTCCACGGCTGACCCAGCTAGCGCACTGGAGTTTTCGAAACCCCAAATTCACCCTAAAATCCGCTCCTCCAGAGCTGAGGCCTTCATCAGCCGCCCAAACCAAATATTTCCGTTCTGCTCCCTATTGACTAAAGGAGCATCTCATCATACATCATTACACATTTATAGATCTTAATTTTCTGGGCTGTTTTTCCCCTTTCTTGGTTCATTGTTATTCCGTTTATTTTATGTGTATGATTGAAACACAATTTTGGGTTTTTCATTTTTCTCCTGTGAAATTAAGTGTTTTCAGCCACTGGGCAGTCACAGCTCCCGGAATCTCACAAGGGACAGTTCTGGAGGGATGGAGAGACGGGGTCCTGTCCCACCAAGGGGCTCCCACCCCTGATGCTCTGGGGTTCACGCTGTGCCTTCCAGAGAGCCCCCCCCCCCCCCCGCCAGCGCCTGGGCACGTCGGGAGGAGGGAGAGCCCCACGCTCTGCGAGGAGAGTAGTCCCAGCCACGACCAGCGCTGCCCGGATCCAGATCCGGGCTGCCGATTGTAAGGCTGGGGTAGCAGCCGAGAGCCCCCCCCCCTCCGCCCCCTCTCTGCCTGTGCGGTGGGTAGAATTAACAGGAAGATTAACTTAGGTCACGGATGGGAGGAGTTTTGCAACCCCTGAAGTGTGGGGCGCCAGAGGGTGGCTTGTGACTCCAGGAGAACAAAATGAGACCGCTCTGGTCTGTTCTGGGAACAAAACCGAAGCTGCCCGTTGACTCCTACGCACAACACCCAAGTCGGGTCAAGGGATGCCTGAAGCTCCGCCCAGACTTACAAGGGAGGTGGGTCCACGGGTCTGGAGGCCCCTTCTTCTGGGACAGAGGTTCTGGGCGCTGGCCTCTGAAAGGGCACCCTTGTCGTAGCTGAAGCCGGCCCAGCAGGCTCCGCAGGAAGTCTGGGGCCTGGGGGAGCGAGGGGTGGGGGGTACTCATCCAGCTTTCTCTCCAGAAGGTCAGACGCTGACCCCCAGGGCCCCACCCCTGCTTCTGGACCCCTTCAGCACAGACTGCCATCTGTGCTCCCCATTCCCTCCCATCTCAGCCACCCCGGGGCCCTCAGTAGAGGGAGGGGACCAGCCACAGGTGCGGACTTTGCCCGGCTGTGACCCACATGATGGCTCTGAGAGGCAGGAAGTGGTTTGCATTCTCCACGGGATGCCTCCAGCTGCCAAAGCATCGGTCATGTCCCCAGGCCTGGGGCCATCGTCTGGGCTGCCTACAGCCACTCTGTGTTTGGCCCCAGGGATGCGAAAGTGGCCTCCAGCCACACTCCCTTCCTTCCTCCTTCCCTTGTAGAACACCCCAAGACCTTCCTTGTGGGGGCCAGACCCCAGCTGCTGGAGGCCCTCCCCTGGAGACCCTCCCCTGGAGGCCCTCCCCCGGAGGCCCTCCCCCGGAGGCCCTCCCCCGGAGGCCCTCTGAATCCAGCGAAGGTCAGGTTGCTCACGGATATTTGTGTTTACGAATGCTCTTTGTGGCAGCGAGGGTGTGAGCCCAGTGCCCTGGACTTGGTGGAGACACAGGCAGGCACCGAGGAAATCTGGAAAAACTTTTAAAGTAAGACCATGTTTGCGCTGGGTCTTGAGGTACACATAGGAGTTTTCCGGTGCACAGGAAGTAGGCAGGAGCTCCAGGCAGAGGAAGTAGTGTGGGCACATAAATGGACTGCTTCGGGCTGTGCCATGTGTGGGAGCAGAGAGCTCAGAAAGGGCAGGGGGAGGAGAGGCACTCCGAGTGCCTGGGGTCAGTGGGGGTGGGGGAAGGAGGGGCTCGGTGGCTGAAGTCAAGCCCCTGGGGCCTCCGCTCCCCTGCAGCCACCTTCCTTCAGCCCAGCCTGTGCCTCCTCGCTGGCTCCGTCTGGGCCCGAGGCCGACTCCCCCCGAACCCCTGCCTGAGAGCAAGCTGTCCTGCAGCTCTGTGGCGGGTCCCTGACGGCACAGCTCCCGGTGCAGACGGGCAGGGCTCCCGAGGGTCTCCCGGTGAAAGCATCCCAGAGACACGGAGGGGGCGGGGTACGGTCCTGGCCCCCCCCCCCCCCCCGTGTTCTCCCCGCGAGAACACGACCCTTTGCCGCTGTTTGGCGGAACACGTGGCCTTGCTGAACACGCTGAGCTGCTTTCTCCTGCTTTTTACAGTCCAGGCGCTCAGGAAGCGCATCTCCTACAGCCGAGCGCGACGTTGGCCCGGGGCGTCCTCGAGAGCCCGTCATCCACACGCGGCCACCTGGTCTGCTCCGACAGCCGAGACGGGGTCCCGCCTGAGGAGCAGGGGGTGCTCCCCGCACATCCAGGAACGCGTGGTCTCAGCGCCTGGGCGCCTGGAGCCCGGGGCGATGGCTCCTTCCCCCCTCTTCTCACAGCCGAGGAAGCCAAGGGCCTCCTCGCTCACCCAGGGAGGAGGCTCTCCGCCTCTGGTCTTTTGGTAGCCGGGCCGTTTAAACCGAGGCTGCTGCCCGTGTCCTGGAGAGCCGAGCGCGGGCCAGCACGCATGCTGGGGACGCAGGGCAGCGCCTGAGGGACGCCGTGAATGGGGACACCTGGGCCTCTGCGCGAACGTGCCTCAAGCCCGACACGGAGCTCCTGCTCTCCGGGGACGGCGGCACCTTGCTGTCCTTCTCTTCTCAAGCGCGTCGTACTCGGGCAGGCCTGCCATGAATGCTCCACAGAGAATTCCCCTTTTGGAAATTTGGGAATAGAAGTTGAAGGAGTCCCGGAGTTCAGCGGCCCTTTGCTGACGTCGTGCGGCCTGGGCCTCGGAGACCCTGACGAAAGCCTGATGTACCTCCCGGCGCCCAGAACAGCTCGCGTGCGTGTCCCTGTGCTTCGCTGCATCGGACCCTGCCACCCTAAACAGAGACAGGGGACCCGGTGTCTCAGGAAAGAGCCTGCAGCTGTCGTTCGCTCGCGCACAATTTGGCTTCCGGTTCTTGTCAAATAATCGACACAAATCTCAGCTGGGCCCGTAGCACCAGAGAGTGACGTCAGCCGTGCACGGCAGGAGGCGTGGATGGGCCCCCCTCCCCCGCCCCGGACTGGGCTCCAGTGGGGGAGGGGGGGGGCAGACAGCACGACGCCTGACATCATTGGTGTCCTTGCTGCCTTGCATCTTGCAGCAGTAAGTCCCGAAAACGCTGCTTTTCGAAAACCGCCATTTGCAATACACGTGGAGCTTCCAGAATTTGGTTTTCCAGGAGAGTCTGTTTTTGCCGAAGAGCCAGAGCGCTCCTGGAGTTCAGTGTGGGTCCCACGGGCGAGGTTGCCACTGAGAACACTTCCCTCGCCAGCGCACGGCCGAGGACCAAAATCTCAGAAACGCACAGGGGAGGAGCTGGGCGGAATCCCAGGCTCCCACAGACCCCCCTGTTCTCAGGTGAACTTTTTGTTTTGAGACAGTTGTAGATCCCACGCACAGAGGGCCTGTTTCTCCCGACAATGATAACTGACATCAGTATCGACAGAGCTGAGACAGAGAGCGGTCCCGGCATCACACAGCTCACGCGACACCCTCCTAACCACCGGCTCCCCCGCGTGCCCATTCCCCCCGAGCCCCTGCAAACCCCCCGTCCAGAATTTGAAGGGGACAGCGTGTGCCCTTTGAGGATTGGCTTTTTTTTTTTTTTCCACTCAGCACGATTTTCTGGAGACTCATACAGGTCACTGTGTGTCACAGCAGCTCACTCCTGCTCACTGCCATCGGTGCCCCGTGGTACAGGCGGGAGGGGGGAGGACCACGGCCGTCCGCTCATTTGCCCACCTGGGCACATCGGGCTGCCTCCAGTTTGGGCCCATGATGAGCAAAACCCCCACGAATGTGCGGGTGCAGATCTTGGTGTGAACCGAAGTCCTCATTTCTCTGCGATAAACGTCCCCGAGTAAAATTGCTGGGTCACCTGGGAGCTACATATTTAGTTCTTTTTTTTTTTTTTTTTTTTTTTAATAAAGAAACCAGAAAACAGTCTACTGTCTGTGCTGGTACTTTTCCCCGTCTGTTCCAGCTCCTTTCCCCACACTCTTCTCTTACTGCTCTCTTCAGACATTCTGTAGGGGTGACACCTTCGCTCCGTGTCCCATCACCTGGGACGGACAAGACCTCGTTCCCTTCACGTCCCAGGGAGATTTTTGCCAATAGCAGATTCTGGATTGGCTGCTGTTTCCCGTCGGGATGGGAAAACTGAAGACCCACCTCCTGTGACCCCTGTGACCCCTAAGGAAAAGCCCGTGCATCCCAGTCGTTACCCCCACTCGTAAAACGTCCGCTCACCTTCCTGCCTTTAAAATAACTGTCTTTGTCTCTCGTTTTGCAGGGTCTGACAATGATGCATCTCGGTGTGGATTTCTTGGAGTTTATCCCATTTGAGATCGCTTTTTAAATCTATACTTTTGTCTTTTGACCAGTTTGGGACATCTCAGCCCTGTTTTCTTTGAGCACCTTTCCAGCTCACCCCACATTGTCACCTCAGGAAGCTGTTGACACGGATGTTTAAGCTTCGTTACTGTCCTGTGGGCCCCTGAGCCTCCGCACACTGTTTCTAGTCTATTTTCTCTCCATTGTTCACTTTAGATGATGCACTGTGCCGCATTCACGTGGCACAGAACCTTCTAGGTACAATCCGATTCTTCCCTCTGCCCCCCTGCGTTCTGCTGCCGAGGGCGTCATTTTGTCATGGTATTTTTCAGTCCTAAACCTTCCCTTTGTTTCTTCTGAAAATCATCCGTTTCTTTGCTAAAACTTTCTATTTTCCCATTTGCTTGAGGAGTGTTCATAATCGCATCTATTGATTTTGTTTTAATTCAGTTTGAGACGTTCTTGGTATGATGAGTGATCCTCTATTGGAACCTGGCCCTTGAGGTATTACGTTTTGAGATTCTAGAAACTATTTCAGTCTTCTTCTGTTTCAGCTGGTTTCCGCTGACATCACTAATAGGCGGGGACAGAAGTCCATTTTCCCACTGGGCTCCATCGATGCACAAGGCGGGGACCTTACCGAAGCCTGGGGGAGGGCGGAGGTTCTGTCTCCTACTGGGTCCCTCTGTGGCCAGGAGTGGTAGGAATCCCCGTTACTGCTCCGCAGGTGACCTCCACTGATGGCACCTGGTGGGGGCGGCTTTGTTACCTCTGGAGGGTGGTCAAAGTCCCCCCCCACCTCACCCCAGCGAGGAGGGGCTATGAAGGACATCTTGTTAGCACCCAGAGTGGTGCCTCTGCTGACCACATGGGGAGGGACAGGCTTGGGGACAGCCTCGTGAGGTGCAAGTGTGGCTCCCAACTTGGCCTTCTGGGACACACCTAGGAGAGGGAGCCCAGGAGCCTCGCTGCAGCCAGGCGAGGGTGGGAGTCTAGGCTCCCCACCTGGCTTCGAGTCCTGGGTGGGCTGCCGGCTTCTTCAGTTCCCAGGTGGGGTGTGAGAGGCAAAGAGAAACCCAGAGATAACCTGCTAGTTGTCTCCTAGGTCCCCGGGTGCCTGGCCAGTCCAGCTTCCTGTCTTTCCTGGCAGAGATCTGTTGGGTCTGCATGTAAATAACGCCTGGGTGTTTAGCTGCGTTGAGAGGGTACATAAGGGGAAAGAGTATGGCCCCTCCATCTTGCCAGAAGAGGCCTCAGATTCCTTTTTAAAGAGACATAGAAAGAACTTTCCACCTGATTTCTGCCTGCAGGAACACGTGAGAGGCAGCCCTGAAGTTTCTGAAGCAGGACGAGCCTCTCCTCCGTGGAAGATTCGCAGCCGCAGTCAACACAGTGACGGGAGGGCTTTTGATCTCACAGCTCAAAATCCACCGATGGAGCCAAGCCACGAATCACAGCTTCTCAGAGCCGACTCTTCCTTTTGTCCCCCAGAGCCATGTGCACGAGGAAGAACGGATTCCCTAAGAAGCAAAGGATTTCTTTTTTTTTTTAATTTTTTTTTAACGTTTATTTATTTTTGAGACAGAGAGAGACAGAGCATGAACAGGGGAGGGTCAGAGAGAGGGAGACACAGAATCCGAAACAGGCTCCAGGCTCTGAGCCGTCAGCACAGAGCCCGACGCGGGGCTCGAACTCACGGACCGCGAGATCGTGACCTGAGCCGAAGTCGGACGCATCACCGACTGAGCCACCCAGATGCCCCAGAAGCAAAGGATTTCTGATGAGAAAAATCGCATACCCTACTTCCGTATCTTGACAGAAATCTTTTGAAAGGCAGTAATTCCAGACGATCTCTTATGAATTTGATAAATTCCACGGTCATACGTGAGACACTTTCCAGATTACTGACTGTGCTTACGTATCATCAGGAATGGGAGGAAACACGATGGTTGGAGGAGTTTTTCCACCGAAAGCAGCAGAGCCAGATGTGGGGCCGGATGCAGGAGGCGTCTTCTCTGTGTGTTGAACTCTGAGATCTTCCTCCGGTCAAAGTGACTCTTTGAAAAGAAAGTTTTCACAATTTCAAAGACACGTACGTCCTTTCAAGTTTAAGAACGAAGCAGAAGACACAGAGCACAAAAGCACACGGATTCTGTGACGGCAGAAGCGGACATCACGAGGCGCAGGTGCAGCTAGCTGCCTGACACGACGCCAGAAGGTTCCGCCGGCCGCGTGACGAGGGGCAGCCTGCCTGGGTGCGTCCCGCCAGATGGCCTTGCTTCTGGACACAGGGACGCAGCCTTTCCCTTCTTCGGCTCCCATCTGCAGAGCCCTTCTCTCCAGGACCCAGGGTCCACCATTGTTCCCAAGTTCCCCTGACAGCTTCCCCTGGCCTGAGCTGGGCAGCCTCCCAGGGTGTTTCAAGCCAGATTTTTGCCTTGGGGCCAACTTGAACTTTATTTAAATCACAGTCTTTTTGAAAAGAGCTTCTGTCCTCTGAAAGGACGGTACCATCCAGTGTATTTATGCAGGTGCCCAGACTGACAAGCTACTTCCTGCCTTAGTTGTCAACAGCCTTGACAAACAGCCCCCTGCCTTCGGATCCTGTCACACTCAGGGACAAAAGTAAATCCGACAGACACTCTGATTTTGTTGTGTTTGTGTGGTTTGTTTTTGTTGTTATTGTCGCTTTCCTCAATTACATCCAAAGAAACATAAGAGGGAAGTACCAGTAACAGCAAAGTCGTTTTCTTTAATTCCTACCGCTGGTCATAAAGGCAAGGGGCTCCCGTTTTCCTCTTTCGAATGATGTTTGTCCATCAGGACAAACTTCCTCTAAACTAGAACTCACGTCAACTGGAGCTTCAGGAAAAGAACTTATTTATATTCTCTCACAAGCAGAAGTTGTAAATAGAGGGGGCTGTGTCCTGGAAGCTGAAAACCCAGTGCTCCATCCTGGAGATGGTCTAGGAGAAGCCTAGGACAAAAATCAAGGAGGTTCTGGAGCATTTCAGGCATTCTACACGTAAATCATAATCGTCAAGGGTCATAAAGTTTGCAATTTATTTGTTTATTTATTTATTTTGAGAGAGAGAGAGAGAGAGAGAGTGGGGGCAGCAGAGGAGAGAGTGAGCACATGTGTGTGAGCTACGGAACGGCAGAGGGAAAGGGAGAGAATCCCAAGCAGGCTCCACACTCAGTGCAGAGCCTGATGTGGAGCTCGATCCCGCGACCCTGGGATCATGTCCTGAACCGAAATCAAGAGTCGGAGGCGCCCATGGGTTTGAAATTTCCCACCTTGCCGGAGGAGCCTCCGTGTTATAGGATTTCTTCGGGCCAACTGTCCGTCCCAACAAAAGTCAGATTCTACCCTGTAGTAATTCTGGGGGCAAATTGTGCACTTCCAGTACAAATTCTTCCCTCCTTTGCATTTCTTGTCACGTGGTCACGTTGAGCGCAGACAGCGACAGCGGCCGCGGGACTCGCCATCCCGCCGCTGATCCACGAGAACACAATCTCACTCCCCCGTGGTTGTGATGCTACGTCCCCACGTGCTGACTTAGACAATTTGGGGGAAATTACTATCTTTAGGCTGAAAAATACATGTTCGGAAACAGGATTTTCTGTATTGGATACACTGCATTTGTGTTTTACTCAAATGTGTCAATTTCTTTATTTTCATCTGCATGAAGAGGTATAGTTTTCTCTCCTCCTACTGCCTTATGGGGTCTGTGCTCTCCCAGTGACCGGGATTATCACTGTTAATACGTGGAGAACACAGGTGCCGTGCAAAACTTATTTCGTAGTTTTAGAGAGAATCAAGAGTATAATAATTCGTGATTCGCTAGAAATGACAGTGAACAAGAAATCAATGTCCACTGCATTTGGAATAACTGTCCATAATAAATAACATGTCTGCTCTTTATCTCTGAGCGTGGGGAGGAAGCTTCAAACGCTTCGGGTTTCCTGAGAGGTAAGCGTGGACATCTTCGTTATTCATGGTAGGCCCTGGGACTACATCTGAGCTCGTGCTAGTCAGGTGACTCGCGGCCATGCTGGAAAGACCAACTGTGATTACAGGGCGGGGGCTACCAGCTACTCCCCGATACGTGGGAAAGGAGGGGCGCCGGAGACGGGGTTCAGGTGTATGACCAAGGATTCAACCACACGTGCCCGTGTGATGAAACCCCAGTAAAAACTCTGGCTACCTGGGTCAGGTGAGTATCTTTGTTGGTGAACTCATCACAGGCAGGAAGCTGGTCTGTCCTGATTCCAGGGGGTGAGCTCCATGTTTGGGACCTTGTCAGACCTCTCTATTTTTAAATTTTTTTTTTTTAATATTTATTCATTTTTGAGAGACAGAGGCAGAGTGTGAGTGGGTGAGGGGCAGGGAGAGAGAATCCAAAGCAGGCTCCAGGCTCGGAGCTGTCAGCATAGAGCCCGACGTGGGGCTTAAACTCACAGACCGTGAGACCACGACCTGAGCTGAAGTCGGACGTTTAACCGACGTAGCCACCCAGGGTCCCCGCTAGACCTCTTTTTGTGAGGCTTGTCCTGATTGGTGTCCTTTATAACAAGACTGAATCAAAAGCACGGCACCTTCTTGAGTTCTGAGTCATTCTAGTGAATTACTGAAACAGAAAAGGTAAGGAAACACTCAGATTTGTAGCCAGTTTGGTTGGAAGTGCAGGGGGACTGGGGACCCCGGAACTTGCAGCTGGTCCCTGAAGTGAGGACAGTCTTGCTGAGGACAGTGTGGTGTCCACACTAACCCTAGACAGTTAGCGCCAGACCAGAGACAGAGATGTAGGAGGGGGAGAGAGAGAGAGAGAGAGAGAGAGAGAGAGAGGGAATCCCAAGTAGGCTCCACATCGTGAGCCCAGAACTCGATGAGGGGCTCGAACTCACGAACCATGAGATCATGACCTGAGCTGAAGTCAGATGTTTAACCAACAGAGCCACCCAGGCGCCCCTGTAGTCCTGCTAATTTGTGCCTATAGAATAGGAAGTTTGATAAATTAGATTTCATGTTATTTTAGTCCAAACTAGTTATATATGCTTCCCTATACATGCATAGGTTTGTGTAGACCTACTGTACACATAATTATTTTACTGAATTATATGAAACAGAATACGTACAGAGTCAATAAAGCCTGCCTGTCGGTCTGTCTATCCACAGAGAATCTATATCTACGGCACATTTATATACACAATCTTCTTGTACATACCCAGTCACTGAGTATAACCTGACCAGAGAGCACTTCCTTTTTCTCCAGGTCGCTGGGAGCAGATTCTCCTCCCGGAGTTCTCCCCAGATGACAGTTGGGGATTCCCGCCACCCACACCCCCGTCCCCGGCCAGCTTCGGTCTCTACATTTCCACCCCTGCTTCCTCCTCCGCTATGCAGATGCTGCCAGTGCTGGGTGCCACGAGCCACGTTCATGTGGTCCAGAATGCCAGCACCTCGGTGTCCCCGTGCCTGTGCGGTCGTCACCCGGGAAGGTACGCTTCCGCAAAGCCATCCCTGCACCAGGACAGATGCTAGCTGTAAACCCACAAATATCCCTCGTTAAGCTCATGATTTCCAGTTTAACTCCTCCTTAGTTGCACCCGAAAAATACACATCTGACCCCCACCATCGCGCGTGGAGGGGAGGGCCGCAGAACTTTTACGAATTCTACAAAAGGGACCTGGGCATGTAAGCATATCGTGGGGGTCCCCCCTGCCCCAGGCTCAGGGATGGCAAAAGCTGGCACGGGGCCCAGCGCTGAGGTGGCCTCACGGGGCTCCTTCTGGGGACCATCCGTGTCCAGGCAGCATGCGTGCAGGCCCTCCCGCGGGGCCCTCTGCTCCCCCCGACCCGTCAGACTCCAGAGCCGCCCTCCTTCTGGGCAAGAGTCATCCTTCCAGGGGGGAACCCGAAACAGGTGCCCTTCCCCAAGGCAGCCCCGCCCCCTCCTTCCCAGGAGCCCCTCCCCCCCCCCTCCCCCCCCCCCCCCCCCGCCCTGCAGCCAGGCCACCAAGGCCACCAACCGCAGGGGAGCCTCACGTGGTTCCTCCTTCCCGCTGGCTGTGTTTTCCAGATATTTGAAATCATGCTGCACGCCTGGTTTTTTTAAAAACCTTTTCTCGCCCACTGCAACAAACACGTTTCCCATTACTAGGAACTCTAACGCATATTCGCGGTGACTGTGGCCTTCCGCTCGGTCTGTGTGGAACCAGGCACTTACCCATTTTCTCACCGTGGAGCATTTGGATTAACTTCAAATACCCCCGATTAAACATTGTCCGAGAGCCGGGTTGCTGGATCAAAGCCCCTGAACACTTTGAGGATCCGGGACAAAATATCATCGTAGGTGTTTAATGTGTTTTTCCTCACTGCTTTTCTTTTTGTTTGTTCACTCGTGTTTATAGCCTTTCTCTGTATGGGGCCCTTCTCGTATTTCCCCTCAAAACAATTTTGGGATGTAGATAAGGAGTAACTTATGCGTACACACACAGATCCCTGGTGTATGGTGAGGGTATCCCCTCGCCTAAAATTAAACCCTCCGGACTCTTCCTTCGGGGAGACTGTCCTCTCTTCTCCTTCCTCCCTCCCTCCCTCCGTTCCTTCCTCCCTTCCTTCCTTCCTTCTTCCTCCCTCCCTCCCCCTT